>NC_091221.1:16697492-16949992 GCF_040958095.1 Procambarus clarkii
TTTGCTCCCCACGTTTCGTCCCCTCCATGGGGATTCCTTGATTCCCAATTTATCTCTCCATGATTTAGGTCCCCCATGATCAGCAGCTTCGCTCTCATTCTGTGGGCTAGTGTTGCTGCCTTCTGCAGTTCATCTATACATGCTTTGTTGTTGTCATCATACTCCTGCCTGGGTCTTCTACTGTTTGGTGGGGGATTGTAGATTACCATGATCACAATCGTCCTCCCATCTACTGTCAGAGTTCCATGTATGAAGCTTGTGCACTCATTGGTAACTCGATTTCCCAGGTCTTCAAACTTCCATTTCCGCTTTATTAGGAGTGCTACTCCCCCTCCCTGTCTCTGTGTCCTCTCTTTTCGTATCACCTGGTACCCTTCAGGAAAGATTGCATCTGAGATCATGTCATTAATTTTAGTTTCCACAATTGCAACTATGTCAGGATCTGCTTCACTCACTCTTTCTTTTATCTCTTCTGCTTTGTTAGATACCCCATCAGCATTGGTGTACCAAACCTTGAGATTCTTCATGGAAACTCTTGTACCAGAGTTCTCCCTTTCTCTGGGGGTCTGGGGGGATCTGGGGGATGTCTGGGGGGTGACTGGGGGCAGAGGGGATCCGGGGGATCTGGGGGGTGTCTGGGGGATGACTGGGGGCGGGGAGGGTCCGGGGGATGTCCGGGGGGATCCGGGGGGTGTCTGGGGGGGTCCGGGGGGTGTATGGGGGGTGAAAGAGTTCAGGAGGGGTGCTTGGGGGGCTACTGGGGGCTGGGCTTCTAGGAAGGTAGGTAGGAGGGTCTGGGGTAGGGCCTGGGTAGGTAGGTCTGGAGTAGGAAGGGCATACTGGGTCTGAAGATTGGGGAGGGCATAGAGGGGTTGGGAGATAGCGTAAGGTTGGGAGACAGATAGAGGTTGAGGGGTTGGGAGGGGGAAGGATAGAGGGGGTGGGGGGGACCTCCCACCTCCCTCGCAAGGGTGGGGGGTTACATGGAAGGAGAGGGGATGAGGAGGGGTGAGGGCAGGGTAGGCTTTGGGTGTTGAGGGGATGAGGTCTGGGTGGGTTCTTGGGGTTGAGGGGATGAGGTCTGGATGGGTTTTGGGGGTTGAGGGGATGAGAGCTGGGTGGGTTTTGGGGGTTGAGGGGATGAGGGTTGGACGGGTTTTGGGGGTTGAGGTGATGAGGGGGTCCTTGGAATGTGGGATGAATTTGACTCCAGTGGGGTCAGAGGGGTCAAGGGATGTGCTGGGGAGATAAGCAGGGGCGGCTGATTTGGGGAAGGGGTGACCTGAGAAGCACTTGTGAGCTGGTTAGCATGGGGTGGATTAGCACTTGGGTGTGTAGCTGCGCTCAAATGGGAAGAGTCGTATTGTTGTTTGCATGCTCTGTGGGCAATCTGTTCCTCCTTCGTCATGAATTTGTCAATAAATACGTTGTAGTAATTTTCGCTACCTCTGAGTAGGTGTTTGTGATGCAGTATGTAATCCACTGCCTCTTCGTTAGTGAACTGTACCAGGACAGGTCGTTTCCTGTTACAGTTGTATGGTCCAATGCGTCGGTGGACTTGCACCTCATTCCCTGCCATCTGGGCTCTCATGTCTCTCAAGATCCCCTGTAGTTCCAAATCCTCAATCTTCATCCTTTCCTGCCTCGATGGTGCCCTGGCTTCAAGTAATCCATGGATTATGATTGTCCTCTTTCTCAGTTCAGGGTCATGCTGGTGGCCCTCTCCCTGGCTGACCCCCACCCCTCCTACACCCTCTGTGTGTGTGTGTGTGTGTGTGTGTGTGTGTGTGTGTGTGTGTGTGTGTGTGTGTGTGTGTGTGTGTGTGTGTGTGTGTGTGTGTGTGTGTGTGTGTGTGTGTGTGTGTGTGTGTGTGTGTGTGTGTGTGTGTGTGTGTGTGTGTGTGTGTGTGTGTGTGTGTGTGTGTGTGTGTGTGTGTGTGTGTGTGTGTGTGTGTGTGTGTGTGTGTGTGTGTGTGTGTGTGTGTGTGTGTGTGTGTGTGTGTGTGTGTGTGTGTGTGTGTGTGTGTGTGTGTGTGTGTGTGTGTGTGTGTGTGTGTGTGTGTGTGTGTGTGTGTGTGTGTGTGTGTGTGTGTGTGTGTGTGTGTGTGTGTGTGTGTGTGTGTGTGTGTGTGTGTGTGTGTGTGTGTGTGTGTGTGTGTGTGTGTGTGTGTGTGTGTGTGTGTGTGTGTGTGTGTGTGTGTGTGTGTGTGTGTGTGTGTGTGTGTGTGTGTGTGTGTGTGTGTGTGTGTGTGTGTGTGTGTGTGTGTGTGTGTGTGTGTGTGTGTGTGTGTGTGTGTGTGTGTGTGTGTGTGTGTGTGTGTGTGTGTGTGTGTGTGTGTGTGTGTGTGTGTGTGTGTGTGTGTGTGTGTGTGTGTGTGTGTGTGTGTGTGTGTGTGTGTGTGTGTGTGTGTGTGTGTGTGTGTGTGTGTGTGTGTGTGTGTGTGTGTGTGTGTGTGTGTGTGTGTGTGTGTGTGTGTGTGTGTGTGTGTGTGTGTGTGTGTGTGTGTGTGTGTGTGTGTGTGTGTGTGTGTGTGTGTGTGTGTGTGTGTGTGTGTGTGTGTGTGTGTGTGTGTGTGTGTGTGTGTGTGTGTGTGTGTGTGTGTGTGTGTGTGTGTGTGTGTGTGTGTGTGTGTGTGTGTGTGTGTGTGTGTGTGTGTGTGTGTGTGTGTGTGTGTGTGTGTGTGTGTGTGTGTGTGTGTGTGTGTGTGTGTGTGTGTGTGTGTGTGTGTGTGTGTGTGTGTGTGTGTGTGTGTGTGTGTGTGTGTGTGTGTGTGTGTGTGTGTGTGTGTGTGTGTGTGTGTGTGCTTACCTAATTGCTTACCTAATTGTGCTTGCGGGGGTTGAGCTCTGGCTCTTTGGTCCCGCCTCTCAACCGTCAATCAACTGGTGTACAGATTCCTGAGCCTATTGGGCTCTATCATATCTACATTTGAAACTGTGAATGGAGTCAGCCTCCACCACATCACTTCCTAATGCATTCCATTTGCTAACTACTCTGACACTGAAAAAGTTCTTTCTAACGTCTCTGTGGCTCATTTGGGTACTCAGCTTCCACCTGTGTCCCCTTGTTCGCGTCCCACCAGTGTTGAAAAGTTCGTCCTTGTTTACCCGGTCGATTCCCCTGAGGATTTTGTAGGTTGTGATCATGTCCCCCCTTACTCTTCTGTCTTCCAGTGTCGTGAGGTGCATTTCCCGCAGCCTTTCCTCATAACTCATGCCTCTTAGTTCTGGGACTAGTCTAGTAGCATACCTTTGGACTTTTTCCAGCTTCGTCTTGTGCTTGACAAGGTACGGGCTCCATGCTGGGGCCGCATACTCCAGGATTGGTCTTACATATGTGGTGTACAAGATTCTGAATGATTCCTTACACAGGTTCCTGAACGCCGTTCTGATGTTAGCCAGCCTCGCATATGCCGCAGACGTTATTCTCTTTATGTGGGCTTCAGGAGACAGGTTTGGTGTGATATCAACTCCTAGATCTTTCTCTCTGTCTGTTTCATTAAGTACTTCATCTCCTATTCTGTATCCTGTGCCTGGCCTCCTGTTTCCACTGCCTAGTTTCATTACTTTGCATTTACTCGGGTTGAACTTCAACAGCCATTTGTTGGACCATTCACTCAGTCTATCCAGGTCATCTTGTAGCCTCCTACTATCATCCTCTGTTTCAATCCTGCTCATAATTTTTGCATCGTCGGCAAACATTGAGAGGAACGAATCTATACCCTCTGGGAGATCATTTACATATACCAGAAACAGTATAGGTCCAAGGACTGACCCCTGCGGGACTCCACTTGTGACGTCTCGCCAATCTGAGACCTCACCCCTCACACAGACTCGTTGTCTCCTGTTGCTTAGGTATTCCTCTATCCACCGGAGTACCTTCCCTCTCACTCCAGCCTGCATCTCCAACTTTCGCACTAGCCTCTTGTGTGGCACTGTATCAAAGGCTTTCTGACAATCCAAAAATATGCAGTCTGCCCACCCTTCTCTTTCTTGCCTTATTTTTGTTGCCTGGTCGTAGAATTCAAGTAACCCTGTGAGGCAGGACCTGCCATCCCTGAACCCATGTTGATGCTGTGTTACAAAGTTCCTTCGCTCCAGATGCTCCACTAGTTTTTTTCGCACAATCTTCTCCATCAGCTTGCATGGTATGCAGGTTAGGGACACTGGCCTGTAGTTCAGTGCCTCCTGTCTATCCCCTTTCTTGTATATCGGGACTACGTTAGCTGCTTTCCAAGTATCTGGCAGTTCCCCTGTTGCCAGTGATTTGTTATACACTATGGAGAGTGGTAGGCTCAGTTCTCTTGCTCCTTCCTTTAGAACCCAAGGGGAGATTCCATCTGGGCCTATAGCCTTCGTCACGTCCAACTCTAGTAAACACTTCCTTACTTCCCCACTGGTAATCTCAAACTCTTCCAGTGGTTCCTGGTTAGCTATTCCCTCACTTACCTCTGGAATTTCTCCTTGTTCTAAGGTGAAGACCTCCTGGAATTTCTTATTCAATTCCTCACACACTTCCTTGTCATTTGTAGTGAATCCTTCCGCCCCTATCCTTAATCTCATAACCTGTTCCTTTACTGTTGTTTTTCTCCTAATGTGGCTATGCAACAATTTAGGCTGAGTCTTTGCCTTGCTTGCGATGTCATTTTCGTATTGTCTTTCTGCCTCTCTTCTCATCCTGACATATTCATTCCTGCCCCATGCCATGCCCCATGTGTGTGTGTGTGTGTGTGTGTGTGTGTGTGTGTGTGTGTGTGTGTGTGTGTGTGTGTGTGTGTGTGTGTGTGTGTGTGTGTGTGTGTGTGTGTGTGTGTGTGTGTGTGTGTGTGTGTGTGTGTGTGTGTGTGTGTGTGTGTGTGTGTGTGTGTGTGTGTGTGTGTGTGTGTGTGTGTGTGTGTGTGTGTGTGTGTGTGTGTGTGTGTGTGTGTGTGTGTGTGTGTGTGTGTGTGTGTGTGTGTGTGTGTGTGTGTGTGTGTGTGTGTGTGTGTGTGTGTGTGTGTGTGTGTGTGTGTGTGTGTGTGTGTGTGTGTGTGTGTGTGTGTGTGTGTGTGTGTGTGTGTGTGTGTGTGTGTGTGTGTGTGTGTGTGTGTGTGTGTGTGTGTGTGTGTGTGTGTGTGTGTGTGTGTGTGTGTGTGTGTGTGTGTGTGTGTGTGTGTGTGTGTGTGTGTGTGTGTGTGTGTGTGTGTGTGTGTGTGTGTGTGTGTGTGTGTGTGTGTGTGTGTGTGTGTGTGTGTGTGTGTGTGTGTGTGTGTGTGTGTGTGTGTGTGTGTGTGTGTGTGTGTGTGTGTGTGTGTGTGTGTGTGTGTGTGTGTGTGTGTGTGTGTGTGTGTGTGTGTGTGTGTGTGTGTGTGTGTGTGTGTGTGTGTGTGTGTGTGTGTGTGTGTGTGTGTGTGTGTGTGTGTGTGTGTGTGTGTGTGTGTGTGTGTGTGTGTGTGTGTGTGTGTGTGTGTGTGTGTGTGTGTGTGTGTGTGTGTGTGTGTGTGTGTGTGTGTGTGTGTGTGTGTGTGTGTGTGTGTGTGTGTGTGTGTGTGTGTGTGTGTGTGTGTGTGTGTGTGTGTGTGTGTGTGTGTGTGTGTGTGTGTGTGTGTGTGTGTGTGTGTGTGTGTGTGTGTGTGTGTGTGTGTGTGTGTGTGTGTGTGTGTGTGTGTGTGTGTGTGTGTGTGTGTGTGTGTGTGTGTGTGTGTGTGTGTGTGTGTGTGTGTGTGTGTGTGTGTGTGTGTGTGTGTGTGTGTGTGTGTGTGTGTGTGTGTGTGTGTGTGTGTGTGTGTGTGTGTGTGTGTGTGTGTGTGTGTGTGTGTGTGTGTGTGTGTGTGTGTGTGTGTGTGTGTGTGTGTGTGTGTGTGTGTGTGTGTGTGTGTGTGTGTGTGTGTGTGTGTGTGTGTGTGTGTGTGTGTGTGTGTGTGTGTGTGTGTGTGTGTGTGTGTGTGTGTGTGTGTGTGTGTGTGTGTGTGTGTGTGTGTGTGTGTGTGTGTGTGTGTGTGTGTGTGTGTGTGTGTGTGTGTGTGTGTGTGTGTGTGTGTGTGTGTGTGTGTGTGGACTCACCTACTCACCTAATTGTGCTTGCGGGGGTTGAAATTTGGCTCTTTGGTCCCGCCTCTCCACTGTAACTTTGTAACCCCTCTCGAGCAAAAAACAAAACATATGGCCATTTCTCATCCCAAAACCTATTTTAATTCTCACATGATGTCTTCAGCATCTGTTTTAACGTCAGATGGAACCGTTCAATTACCCTCTGACTCTGTGGATGGTATGGGCTAGAAACCTTATGAGTAATTCCATTGTTCTCATAGAATTACTCAAAATATCAGACTTCAAGTTAGTACCATTGCCGGTTTGCACGACCCGAGGCAGTCCAAAAGTAGATAAAAATTGCAACATACGAACAACAACAGTCTTTGTTCGGATGTTCCTTAAAGTAAAACCCTCAGGTTAACGGGTCGTGATTCATATTATTGTTATCAAGTAGATATTACCAGACTTAGTTCTAGGTAATGGACCAACACAGTCCATTACCACATGAGAAAATGGTTCCTCCGGCATGACAATAGGCCTTAGAGGAGCTTTAAGTGGTGTCTGGTTTGGTTTCCTAACAAGCTGACAAGGGATACAAGAGTTACAAAATTTTGCCACGCCACTTTTCAGCTTGGGCCAGTAGAAATATTTAAAGATCTTATGATACGTAATATTAATGCCTTGATATCCCCCCATAGGGTCATCATGAGCAGCTGCCAGAATTTTCTCTCTATAGTAGGTAGGCAACATAACCTGGTGTACTACCTCCCACTCATTTGACAAGGGAGAACTCTGTGGTCTCCATTTTCTCATCAAAATCTGATCCTCGTAATAGTACCGAGTTGCTGCATCTACAATCTCCTCCTTAGAGAGAGCTACATCGTGACATTCTGTAAGACTGGCATCAGCCTTCTGCAGTTCGCTCAAGGAGGCATCCATGCCTGGGTCAGATGCCATTGGCCGAGACTCGCTCGGGTTCTCCTCCACCTCCTCACTGCTCTCGGTAGGTGGCGGTGGCAGGCTCTCCACAATGTCCTCGGCCACGTCATCGAGTCGGGCCATGAACGTGTCCGCGAGGTCCACTTGGCTTTCACCACTCGGAAAGTTCCTCGTGTCCTCGGGATTTACCACCTTGGCAAGCACAGGGCAGCCCTTACATTTAAGTCCCATAGACCTGGTCACCGCGCACGCAGGATACAAAACATTATCCTCTGCGGCGGGTAGATCCAGGAAAACCTTAGGGGGTAGGCAACATAATAGGCCGTCTGGAGTCCCCTTCATTATCCCCTGCTAAAACATTACCCAATATTACATCAACATTAGGGAAAGATAGGTAAGAAGTGACTCCAACTGTACAAACACCCTTGTCGAAATCAGATTCCAGGGTAACCTTACGGAGGGGTACTGCTCGAGTATCACTAGTGACACCCTCGACCAGTACAACCTCTCTAGTGTCGAGAGTGTTGGCACCTTGCAACGCACTCTCCAAAATTAAAGTCTGGATGGTACCGGTGTCTCCGAAGATCAGCCCGTCCTTCCAGGAATAACCCTCAGAAGACAAAAGCTTCCCCTTCGACAAGAATGGAGTAAGCAGGTCCAGCCACTGTGGGTTGGAGGTCTTACTCCATAACCCATCAGAAGGCCTCAAGCCTTTTGTCACAACAAGAGCATTGTGTCCCTTTTCACGGTACAGTTGCTAACAACGGCTAGTAGGGTGGTTTGAACGCTTACAGTGACCACAGTATCGTCAGGAAGAAGAGACATTACTAACAGAATTTCCCTTTGGTTCACCCTTAGGTGCCATTGGGTTAGACAATTTAACCTGGTTAGTTTTGTCTGAAAAAGAAGGTGCATTAGTTACAGGATTAGAATGGGCTGGTCTGGACTGGCTGTGGGTATAAGGTTTGTTACAAATTTGGCTATAATTATTTTTATTGGGCCTTTTGCCCGCCAACTGGTAGTTTTCTGCCATCTTGGCCAAATCCATAATATTTATATCTACCTCCGTCCTTTTTCTTAAATACTGTGCTACCGGCTCTGGCATATTATCTATAAATCCCGTCATTAAAATTAAATTCCTGAGTGCCTCGTTTGTTTCGGCTTTTGCCGAGCGAATAAATTTTTTCATACAATCTTATTTGATTGTTAGCAAATTCAGTGAGAAGTTGGTTGCGTGTAGGCTTAAGGTTGCGATAAGCTTGGCGGTGAGCTTCAAGCGTAATTTCATATGCCCTCAAAATCCGTTCCTTGACTTTACTATAATCAAAACAATTGCAGTCAGGCATGATTATAAAAATATCTTGGGCTTTACCTCTAAGTTTTCCCTGTTGGGTTTTCACCCACTCTTCCTCTGGCCAGTTTATGGACATGGCCAGTCTCTGAAAATGATTGAAAAACCTTTCAGGGTCTGACTCTGAAAATTCAGGCAGGTTATGCTTTATGTCATAATGCCTGGGGTTTGAATCTCCGGCAGGTGGTACAGCAGTATTTACTCTAATTCCTTAAGCCTCATTTTTTAGCCTTTACTCTTCTACTTTAGCATTTTGCTCTGCCAGTCTTAACTGGGCTACCTGTAATTCTAACTCTATATTCCTACTAGCTTCACTTTCAGCTGGACTAGCCTGGCATAAAATTGTATCACTTGCCAATGAGCTCTGGTCTATACAGTTCTGTAAAATTTAATTCGTTAAGACCCACTTTTTATTAGCTTCATTTAAGTCAAGACCGAGTTCATTGCCTAACAATACTAAGTTAGGTTTGGTTAGTTTCTTTATCTCTACCACTGAAGGTGTCTTTGCCAGTTCCTGCAATTTAGCCTCCATTACTAATTATTCTAGGTAATGGACAAAAGTAAAAATAAAAATAAAGATTAAAAAAAATGCAAAAATTCGCACGGCCCCTATTACAAGGCCACACTTACTTCAATCGTGAAGTGATCCAGTTGGATGTCCAGCCAGTGCAAGATGTATCCTTTGCTAGTTGGCCTGGACCCTAGGCTATCTTCTTGAGGTGATTTCGGGGCTTTTTAGTGTCCCCGCGGCCCGGTCCTCGACCATGCCTCCACCCCCAGGAAGCAGCCCGTGACAGCTGACTAACACCTAGGTACCTATTTTACTGCTAGGTAACAGGGGACTAGGGTGAAAGAAACTCTGCCCATTGTTTCTCGCCGGCGCCTGGGATCGAACCCAGGACCACAGGATCACAAGTCCAGTGTGCTGTCCACTCGGCTGACCGGCTCCCCCAGTTCCGTTCCGTTCTGCGGAAGGCAAGAAATTTACTTTCGGCACTCAAAACTCTAACTTTTTACAATTTATATATAAAAATTTTCAGATCCCTGACTGGCCATCCACTTGTTATGGAGGGTAGGTGGTTGTACTGAGAGGGCCGATAGCTACAATCAAAGGAATTCCTAAAATAGTGGAGAAAGATAGGCCCCGACCCCCCAGGGATAGAATATTCCCAGAAATGAATACTTGTTTGGCTAGAATAACGTCTGCCATCTAAGGTAATCATCTACTCCACTCTGAACAGGATGAAAACATATTCCTAGCTTTATCCTTATTTATTAAACCCTCTAATTACCCCCCATATACAAAAATACAATAAATCATTCTACCTTACGTTAAACACCTTGGTCCACATAAGCAGGATGCAAGGTTTACAATTGCAAACTAGGGTAAAGACTACTTTCTGGAAGAGCACTTGTAAAGGCTTGTAGCAGCCTTGGTAAACTTTTAACACACGTGGTTTCACTAGGCACCTTAGAGTGCACTTAGAGATACCAAAACACTGGCTTAGAATACAAAAATCACTACACCTACATCTAACCAATAGCACGGTAATAATATGGAAAGATACTTAACTTGGACATAGGGTATAGGGAGGGAAGAAAGGAGGAGGAGGAGAAGAAGAGCCCACAGGGAATGTGTAAACACCACAGCAACCGCCCAGAGAGAAGAAGGAGAACAGCCTACCGAGCTCTCTTAAGTATGCTGCCGGGAAGATTCCTAACTTATCGTACAGCCACAATCATTACAAGTCTTCACCGTCCTTCATTACTAGTTACTTTAACAATTCTAAGAATAGCTGATACCTAGGTCACTATTACATTTAATAACCAACAACCTCAGAGGATGAATGTTCTGTGAGAAACAAGATTCGTCTTACGTCTGGCAAGGAAGACGGAAGCAAAGATGCATCAGAGGTATGAGAAGCCCTGAGTATAAATGTTATTGTTAATTAACTATCCCTCTTACATAATCCAATCCTGTGAATTAATGTAAACAATTATTTTGAACTCAAATTGTCCTCTGCTTTTCAAATAAGAACCAAGGGCCGTAACACTCTCTTTTCACCATGACGTATTCATTCCTGGTTCTCTGGTATCCTTCTCTGCTCTCAAGGGTTATCTTCTTGAGGTTATCTTGAGTTGATTTCGGGGCTTTAGTGTCCCCGCGGCCCGGTCCTTGACCAGGCCTCCACCCCCCAGGAAGCAGCCCGTGACAGCTGACTAACACCCAGGTACCTATTTACCGCTAGGTAACAGGGGCATTCAGGGTGAAAGAAACTTTGCCCATTTGTTTCTGCCTCGTGCGGGAATCGAACCCGCGCCACAGAATTACGAGTCCTGCGCGCTATCCACCAGGCTACGAGGCCCCTATAAGGGTCCTGTTATTTTTCATAGTTTCTCCACGCTCTTTTACTTAGTTGCTTAGCTAGCTTACATCTCTGATTAAACAATGGGTTTCTCATCTGCATTTCATTTTTTTACCTTTTGGGCTGGAATAAAGTTTTCTGCTGACTCCTTACACTTCTGTGTGATGTATTCCACCATGTCTTGGGCCGTCTTTCTCCTTAGTTCTGTTTCCCATGTTATATCCGTTATGAATTTTCTCATCTCCTCATAGTTTCCCTTATGGAATGCTAGCGTTTTGCTTTCAGTTCCCTTTCTCGAGTATTTTAACCCTTCTTCGACCAGGTACTCAAATGTCAGTACACTGTGATCGCTCATTCCTACTGGGGCCTTAAAGTCAATTTCTCCTATGTAACATAGTCGTTCAGAATGAAGACTAGGTCGAGTCTCGCTGGTTCATCGTTTTCTCTCATTCTCGTGGGTTCCCTGACATGCTGGCTTAAAAAGTTTTTTGTTGCCACCTAAAGTGGTTTAGCTCTCTATGTTTCCTTCTGTGTGTGTATGTACTCACCTATTTGTGCTTGCGGGGGTTGAGCTTTGGCTCTTTGGTCCCGCCTCTCAACTGTCAATCAACTGGTGTACAGGTTCCTGAGCCTACTGGGCTCTATCATATCTACATTTGAAACTGTGTATGGAATCAGCCTCCACCACATCACTGTCTAATGCATTCCACCTGTTAACTATTCTGACACTGAAAAAGTTCCTACTAATGTCCCTGTGGCTCATGTGGGTACTCAGTTTTCACCTGTGTCCCCTTGTTCGCGTACCACCAGTGTTGAATAGTTTATCCTTGTTTACCCGGCCGATTCCCCTGAGGATTTTGTAGGTAGTGATCATGTCTCCCCTTACTCTTCTGTCCTCCAGGGTCGTAAGGTGCATTTCCCGCAGCCTTTCCTTGTAACTCATGCCTCTTAGTTCTGGGACTAGTTTCGTGGCATACCTTTAGACATTTTCCAGCTTCGTCTTGTGCTTGACAAGGTACAGGCTCCATGCTGGGGCTGCATACTCCAGGATTGGTCTTACATATGTGGTGTACAAGAATCTGAATGATTCCTTACACAGGTTCCTGAACGCCGTTCTGATGTTAGCCAGCCTCGCATATGCCGCAGACGTTATTCTTTTTATGTGGGCTTCAGGAGACAGGTTTGGCGTGATATCAACTCCTAGATCTTTCTCTCTGTCTGTTTCATTAAGTACTTCATCTCCTATTCTGTATCCTGTGTCTGGCCTCCTGTTTCCACTGCTTAGTTTCATTACTTTGCATTTACTCGGGTTGAACTTCAACAGTCATTTGTTGGACCATTCACTCAGTCTATCCAGGTCATCTTGTAGCCTCCTACTATCATCCTCTGTTTCAATCCTCCTCATAATTTTTGCATCGTCGGCAAACATTGAGAGAAACGATTCTATACCCTCTGGGAGATCATTTACATATATCAGAAACAGTATAGGTCCAAGGACTGACCCCTGCGGGACTCCACTTGTAACGTCTCGCCAATCTGAGACCTCACTTCTCACACTGACTCGTTGTCTCCTGTTGCTTAGGTACTCCTCTATCCAATGGATTACATTCCCTTTCACACTGGCCTGCATCTCCAGCTTTTTCACTAGCTTCTTGTGTGGTGTGTACTCACCTAGTTGTACTCACCTAGTTTTGTCTGCAGGATCGACCATTGACTCTTGGATCCCGCCTTTCGAGCATCGGTTGTTTACAGCAATGACTCCTGTCTCATTTCCCTATCATACCTGGTTTTAAAATTATGAATAGTATTTGCTTCTACAACCTGTTCCTTAAGTGCATTCCATTTTCCCACTACTCTCACGCTAAAAGAAAACTTCCTAACATCCTTGTGACTCATCTGAGTTTCAACTTCCACCCATGTCCCCTCGTTCTGTTACTATTCCGTGTGAACATTTCGTCTATGTCCACTCTGTCAATCCCTCTGAGTATTTTATACGTTCCTATCATGTCCCCCCCTCTCTTTTCTTCTTTCTAGTGTCGTAAGGCACAGTTTCCTCAGGCGCTCCTCATACCCCCATCCCTCGTAGCTCTTGGACGAGTCTCGTTGCAAACCTCTGAACCTTTTCCAGTTTCATTATATGCTTCTTCAGATGGGGACTCCATGATGAGGCGGCATACTCTAAGACTGGCCTCACGTAGTCAGTGCAAAGTGCCCTAAATGCCTCCTTACTTAGGTTTCTGAATGATGTTCTAACTTTTGCCAGTGTAGAGTACGCTGCTGTCGTTATCCTATTTATATGTGCCTCAGGAGATAGATTAGGTGTTACGTCCATACCCAGGTCTCTTTCTCGCGTCGTCACAGGTAGGCTGTTCCCCTTCATTTTATACTGTCCCTTTGGTCTCCTATCTCCTAGTCCCATTTCCATAACTTTACATTTGCTCGTGTTGAATTCCAGTAGCCATTTCTCTGACCATCTCTGCAACCTGTTCAGGTCCTCTTGGAGGATCCTACAATCCTCATCTGTCACAACTCTTCTCATCAACTTTGCATCATCCGCAAACATCGACATGTAGGACTCTACGCCTGTAAATATGTTGTTAACATATACAAGAAATAGAATTGGTCCCAGCACCGATCCTTGTGGTACTCCACTTGTTACTGTTCGCCAGTCCGACTTCTCGCCCCTTACCGTAACTCTTTGGCTCCTTCCTGTTAGGTAGTTCCTTATCCATGCTAGGACCTTTCCCCCCACCCCCGCCTGCCTCTCGAGCTTGAACAGCAGTCTCATGTGCGGTACTGTATCAAAGGCCTTTTGGCAGTCCAGAAATATGCAGTCTGCCCAACCATCTCTGTCCTGTCTTATCCTCGTTATTTTATCATAGAATTCCAGAAGGTTTGTTAGGCACGATTTCCCTGTCCAGAACCAATGTTGATGTTTGTTCACAAACCTAATGTTCTCCAGGTGTGCAACCAGTCGTAGCCTAATTATTCTTTCCAGTATTTTACATGGGATGCTTGTCAGTGATACAGGTCTATAGTTAAGTGACTCCTCCCTATCACCTTTCTTGAAGATCGGCACGACATTTGCCTTCTTCCAGCAACTGAGCAATTCTCCCGACATAAGTGACTCAATAGAGATCATTGCCAGAGGCACGATGAGGGCCTGCGCTGCTTCTTTTAGTATCCACTGTGATACTTTGTCTGGTCCAGCTGCTTTAGTTGCATCTAGAGTTGTCAACTGTTTCATTACCTCCTCTGCTGTCACCTCTATATCTGATTGTCTTTCATCTAGGGTAACCCCTTCCAACAATGGGAGCTGCTCAGGCTCGGCAGTGAACACTCCATGGAAACTGGCATTCAGTGCCTCTCAGATTTCCTTGTCACTTTCAGCATATGCCCCCTCTGTCTTCCTTAGTCTTGTCACTTGGTCGTTCACCGACATTTTTCTTCTTATATGACTGTGTAGTAACTAAGTTTTTTTTTCGCTTTGATTGCAATATCGTTCTCAATGTTCGTCTTATGTTAATGTAAGTGAGTGTGTGTGTGTGTGTGTGTGTGTGTGTGTGTGTGTGTGTGTGTGTGTGTGTGTGTGTGTGTGTGTGTGTGTGTGTGTGTGTGTGTGTGTGTGTGTGTGTGTGTGTGTACTCACCTAGTTGTACTCACCTAGTTGTGCTTGCGGGGGTTGAGCTCTGGCTCTTTGGTCCCGCCTCTCAACTGTCAATGAACAGGTGTACAGGTTCCTGAGCCTATTGGGCTCTATCATATCTACACTTGAAACTGTGTATGGAGTCAGCCTCCACCACATCACTTCCCAATGCATTCCATTTGTCAACCACTCTGACACTAAAAAAGTTCTTTCTAATATCTCTGTGGCTCATTTGGGCACTCAGTTTCCACCTGTGTCCCCTAGTGCGTGTGCCCCTTGTGTTAAACAGCCTGTCTTTATCAACCCTGTCAATTCCCTTGAGGATCTTGAATGTGGTGATCATGTCCCCCCCTAACTCTTCTGTCTTCCAACGAAGTGAGGTTTAATTCCCGTAGTCTCTCCTCGTAGCTCATACCTCTCAGCTCGGATACTAGTCTGGTGGCAAACCTTTGAACCTTTTCCATTTTAGTCTTATGCTTGACTAGATATGGACTCCATGCTGGTGCCGCATACTCCAGGATTGGTCTGACATATGTGGTATATAATGTTCTGAATGATTCCTTACACAAGTTTCTAAAGGCCGTTCTTATGTTAGCCAACCTGGCATATGCTGCTGCTGTTATCCTCTTGATATGAGCATCAGGGGACAGAACTGGCGTGATATCAACCCCCAGGTCTTTCTCTCTCTCGGACTCTTGAAGTATTTCATCTCCCAAGTGATACCTTGTATCTGGTCTCCTGCTTCCTACCCCTATCTTCATTACATTACATTTGCTTGGATTAAACTCTAACAGCCATTTGTTCGACCATTCCTGCAGCTTGTCCAGGTCTTCTTGAAGCCTCAAGCTGCCCTCCTCTGTCTTAATCCTTCTCATAATTCTGGCGTCGTCAGCAAACATTGAGAGGAATGAGTCTATACCCTCTGGGAGATCATTTACGTATATCAGAAACAGGATAGGTTCAAGTACAGAGCACTGTGGGACTCCACTGGTGACTTCACGCCAGTCTGAGGTCTCACCCCTCACTGTAACTGTTTGCTTCCTATTGTTTAGGTACTCCCTTATCCACTAGAGCGCCCTACCAGTTACTCCTGCCTGTTTCTCTAGCTTATGCATCAACCTTTTATGGGGTACTGTGTCAAAGGCTTTCCGACAGTCCAAAAAAATGCAGTCCGCCCACCCTTCTCTTTCTTGTTTAATCTTTGTCACCTGATCGTAGAATTCTATCAATCCTGTAAGGCAAGATTTACCCTCCCTGAACCCATGTTGATGGGTTGTCACGAAGTCCCTTCTCTCCAGATGTGTTACTAGGTTTTTTCTCACAATCTTCTCCATCACCTTGCATGGTATACAAGTTTAGGACACTGGCCTGTAGTTCAGTGCCTCTTGTCTGTCACCCTTTTTGTATATTGGTACTACATTAGCCTTCTTCCATACTTCTGGTAGGTCCCCCGTTTCCAGTGACCTACTATACACTATGGAGAGTGGTAGGCAAAGTGCTCCTGCACACTCTTTCAATACCCATGGCGAGATTCCATCCGGCCCAACAGCTTTTCTCACATCCAGCTCCAATAGGTGCTTCTTGACCTCATCTCTTGTAATTTCGAACCTATCCAAGGTCACCTTGTGTGTGTGTGTGTGTACTCACCTAATTGTACTCACCTAATTGTGCTTGCGGGGGTTGAGCTCTGGCTCTTTGGTCCCGCCTCTCAACCGTCAATCAACTGGTGTACAGATTCCTGAGCCTATTGGGCTCTATCATATCTACATTTGAAACTGTGTATGGAGTCAGCCTCCACCACATCACTTCCTAATGCATTCCATTTACTAACTACTCTGACACTGAAAAAGTTCTTTCTAACGTCTCTGTGGCTCATTTGGGTACTCAGCTTCCACCTGTGTCCCCTTGTTCGCGTCCCACCAGTGTTGAATAGTTCATCCTTGTTTACCCGGTCGATTCCCCTGAGGATTTTGTAGGTTGTGATCATGTCCCCCCTTACTCTTCTGTCTTCCAGTGTCGTGAGGTGCATTTCCCGCAGCCTTTCCTCATAACTCATGCCTCTTAGTTCTGGGACTAGTCTAGTAGCATACCTTTGGACTTTTTCCAGCTTCGTCTTGTGCTTGACAAGGTACGGGCTCCATGCTGGGGCCGCATACTCCAGGATTGGTCTTACATATGTGGTGTACAAGATTCTGAATGATTCCTTACACAGGTTCCTGAACGCCGTTCTGATGTTAGCCAGCCTCGCATATGCCGCAGACGTTATTCTCTTTATGTGGGCTTCAGGAGACAGGTTTGGTGTGATATCAACTCCTAGATCTTTCTCTCTGTCTGTTTCATTAAGTACTTCATCTCCTATTCTGTATCCTGTGCCTGGCCTCCTGTTTCCACTGCCTAGTTTCATTACTTTGCATTTACTCGGGTTGAACTTCAACAGCCATTTGTTGGACCATTCACTCAGTCTATCCAGGTCATCTTGTAGCCTCCTACTATCATCCTCTGTTTCAATCCTCCTCATAATTTTTGCATCGTCGGCAAACATTGAGAGGAACGAATCTATACCCTCTGGGAGATCATTTACATATACCAGAAACAGTATAGGTCCAAGGACTGACCCCTGCGGGACTCCACTTGTGACGTCTCGCCAATCTGAGGCCTCACCCCTCACACAGACTCGTTGTCTCCTGTTGCTTAGGTACTCCTCTATCCACCGGAGTACCTTCCCTCTCACTCCAGCCTGCATCTCCAACTTTCGCACTAGCCTCTTGTGTGGTACTGTATCAAAGGCTTTCTGACAATCCAAAAATATGCAGTCTGCCCACCCTTCTCTTTCTTGCCTTATTTTTGTTGCCTGGTCGTAGAATTCAAGTAACCCTGTGAGGCAGGACCTGCCATCCCTGAACCCATGTTGATGCCGTGTTACAAAGTTCCTTCGCTCCAGATGCTCCACTAGTTTTTTTCGCACAATCTTCTCCATCAGCTTGCATGGTATGCAGGTTAGGGACACTGGCCTGTAGTTCAGTGCCTCCTGTCTATCCCCTTTCTTGTATATCGGGACTACGTTAGCTGCTTTCCAAATATCTGGCAGTTCCCCTGTTGCCAGTGATTTGTTATACACTATGGAGAGTGGTGTGTGTGTGTGTGTGTGTGTGTGTGTGTGTGTGTGTGTGTGTGTGTGTGTGTGTGTGTGTGTGTGTGTGTGTGTGTGTGTGTGTGTGTGTGTGTGTGTGTGTGTGTGTGTGTGTGTGTGTGTGTATTCACCTAGTTGTGTTTGCGGGGGTTGAGCTTTGCTCTTTCGGCCCGCCTCTCAACTGTCAATCAACTGTTTACTAACTACTTTTTTTTTTCACACCACACACACACACCCCAGGAAGCAGCCCGTGACAGCTGACTAACTCCCATGTACCTATTTACTGCTAGGTAACAGGGGCATTCAGGGTGAAAGAAACTTTGCCCATTTGTATCTGCCTCGTGCGGGAATCGAACCCGCGCCACAGAATTACGAGTCCTGCGCGCTATCCACCAGGCTACGAGGCCCCAAGCCCAAGCCTGAGTGTGTGTGTGTGTGTGTGCTTGTGTGTGTGTGTGTGTGTGTGTGTGTGTGTGTGTGTGTGTGTGTGTGTGTGTGTGTGTGTGTGTGTGTGTGTGTGTGTGTGTGTGTGTGTGTATACTCACCCTATTCACGTAATTGTGCTTCCAGGGGTTAAGCTTTGGCTCTTTGGTCCCGCCTCTCATCTGTCAATCAACTGGTGTACAGGTTCCTGAGCCTACTGGGCTCTATCATATCTACGTTTAAAACTGTGTATGGAGTCAGCCTCCACCACATCACTGCCTAATGCATTCCACCTGTTAACTACTCTGACAATGAAAAGTTCTTTCTAACGTCCCTGTGGCTCATTTGGAAACTCAGTTTCCATCTGTCTCCTTATTCGCGTAATTCGTTAGGTCGGACCCGGTGTTCACGCGGTCACCAGTTCGACCATATCGCTGGAACTTAGTTTTATCACCCGCTGGGGTCACGACGGTCCTCAGGTCGACCCCATATTACCGGTATCTCTCTTTTGTAAGCTCAACAACTTGGGCTGGACGGTAGAGCGCCGGTCTTGCTTCATGCAGGTCGGTTTTCAACCACTATCTGTCAAAGTGGTTGGCGCCTTTTTTCACATTGAATGTGAATTCACAATGAGACAGATAAGAAACAAAATCAGAAATATTCAGGCACAGGCAGGAGTGGAGAGGAGAGGGATAATGTATGAGAGTAGTCAAACCATGCAACACTACATGTATGTGAGTCAAAACACCCATTTCACTTATGGTAAAAGGAGAAATGCTTGGAGTGACTCTGTGTACATGCGGCTCAGGCTTGGGTACAAATATTACTGGGAATATGGGATAGGTGTTCATGATAATGACACGAGGTGTAAACTATGTGGTATGTTAAGGTCTCACACCCTGGCCCATTATGTTCTTGATTGTCCGTTGATTAATGTATATAGAAACACTGAGATAAGGACTGTTCCTGAACAAATAGCCTGGATGTGTCACAACGGAAAGGTTGATGATATTCTGGAGAGATACAAGAATTTTGCACCAAGACTGTAATCTTTTGTTGAATTATCTGCAGGTGTCTTGCAAATTGTCTATACAGTATACCTAAGTCATAAAAGTATTTGTGTGTACGTTTGATACCATACTACTTGTGAAGGAGGAAATGTATATGTTATCTCTCAGAATGTTCGGTAATATGTTTATTGTTTGTGATGTGTGTCTATGTATGTATGAACACGTTGTACTGAACGGGGTGAGTATAGCTTGAGCTACCTCATCGCTTTGTGTGTATTTTACCTCAATAAACTTATTTCAATTTCAATTATTCGCGTACCCTCAGTGTAGAATAGTTTATCCTTGTCTCGCCTGTCAATTTCCCTGAGGATTCTGTAGGTAGTGATCATGTCTCCCCTACCTCTTCTGTCATTCAGTGTCGTAAGGTGCATTTCCCGCAGCCTTTCTTCGTAACTCATGCCTCTTAGCTCTGGGACTAGTCTAGCGGCATACCTAGTGTGTGTGTGTGTACTTACCTAGTTGTGCTTGTTAAGCTCTGGCTTTTTGGTCCCGCCTCTCAACCGTCAATCAACAGGTGTACAGGTTCCTGAGCCAATTGGGCTCTATCATATCTACACTTGAAACTGTGTATGGAGTCAGCCTCCACCACATCACTGCCTAATGCATTCCATTTGTCAACTACTCTGACACTAAAAAAAAAATTTTCTAATATCTCTGTGGCTTATTTGGGCACTCAGTTTCCACCTGTGTTCCCTTGTACGTGTGCCCCTTGTGTTAAATAGCCCGTCTTTATCTACCCTGTCAATTCCTTTGAGAATCTTGTACGTGGTGATCATATCTCCCCAAACTCTTCTGTCTTCTAGCGACGTGAGGTTTAATTCCCGTAGTCTCCTCGTAGCTCATACCTCTCAGCTCGAGTACTAGTCTGGTGGCAAACCTTTGAACCTTTTCCAGTTTGGTCTTAATGGTTTTATTTGGTGTATGTACTCACCTAGTTGTACTCACCTAGTTGTACTCACCTAGTTGTGTTTGCAGGGTTTGAGCTCTGGCTCTTTGGTCCCGCCTCTCAACCGTCAATCAACAGGTGTACAGGTTCCTGAGCCTATTGGCCTCTATCATATCTACACTTGAAACTGTGTATGGAGTCAGCCTCCACCACATTGCTTCCTAATGCATTCCATTTGTCAACCACTCTGACACTAAAAAAGTTCTTTCTAATATCTCTGTGGCTCATTTGGGCACTCAGTTTCCACCTGTGTTCCCTTGTGCGTGTGCCCCTTGTGTTAAATAGCCTGTCTTTATCTACCCTATCAATTCCCTTCAGAATCTTGAATGTGGTGATCATGTCCCCCCCTAACTCTTCTGTCTTCCAGCGAAGTGAGGTTTAATCCCCGTAGTCTCTCCTCGTAGCTCATACCTCTCAGCTCAGGTACTAGTCTGGTGGCAAACCTTTGAACCTTTTCCAGTTTAGTCTTATCCTTGACTAGATATGGACTCCATGCTGGGGCTGCATACTCCAGGATTGGCCTGACATATGTGGTATACAAAGTTCTGAATGATTCTTTACACAAGTTTCTGAATGTTGTTCGTATGTTGGCCAGCCTGGCATATGCCGCTGATGTTATCCGCTTGATATGTGCTGCAGGATACAGGTCTGGCTTGATATCAACCCCCAATTCTTTTTCCTTCTCTGACTCCTGAAGAATTTCCTCTCCCAGATGATACCTTGTATCTGGCCTCCTCCTCCCTACACCTATCTTCATTACATTACATTTGGTTGGGTTAAACTCTAACAACCATTTGTTCGACCATTCCTTCAGCGTGTCTAGGTCTTCTTGAAGCCTCAAACAGTCCTCTTCTGTTTTAATCCTTCTCATAATTTTAGCATCGTCCGCAAACATTGAGAGAAATGAATCGATACCCTCCGGGAGATCATTTACATATATCAGAAACAAGATAGGACCGAGTACAGAGCCCTGTGGGACTCCACTGGTGACTTCACGCCAATCGGAGGTCTCACCCCTCACCGTAACTCTCTGCTTCCTATTGCTTAGATACTCCCTTATCCACTGGAGCACCTTACCAGCTACACCTGCCTGTCTCTCCAGCTTATGTACCAGCCTCTTATGCAGTACTGTGTCAAAGGCTTTCCGACAATCCAAGAAAATGCAGTCCGCCCAGCCCTCTCTTTCTTGCTTAATCTTTGTCACTGTGTGTGTGTGTGTGTGTGTGTGTGTGTGTGTGTGTGTGTGTGTGTGTGTGTGTGTGTGTGTGTGTGTGTGTGTGTGTGTGTGTGTGTGTGTGTGTGTACTCACCTAGTTGTGCTTGCGGGGATTGAGCTCTGGCTCTTTGGTCCCGCCTCTCAACTGTCAATCAACAGGTGTACAGATTCCTGAGCCTACTAGGCTCTGTCATATCTACACTTGAAACTGTGTATGGAGTCAGCCTCCACCACATCACTCCCTAGAGCATTCCACCTGTTATCTACTCTGACACTGAAAAAGTTCTTTCTAATGTCTCTGTGGCTCATTAGGGTACTCAGTCTCTACTTGTGTCCACCTTGTTCGTGTCCCACCCGTGCTAAAGAGTTTGCCTTTGTCCACCATGTGAATTTCTCTAAGAATTTTGTAAGTGGTGATCATGTCTCCTTTTGTTTTCCAGGGACGTGAGGTTAAGCTCCCGTAGCCTTTCCTGATAGTTCATACATCTCAGTTCCGGGACTAGTTAGGTTAGGTTAGGTTAGGTTTATCATTTACCATTTCCTCGTAGCTCAATCCTCTCAGTTCCGGGACTAGTTTGGTGGCATACCTCTGAATCTTTTCTAACTTTGTCTTGTGTTTAACTAGGTATGGCCTCCAGGCTGGGGCTGCATATTCAGGATTGGTCTGACATAAGTGGTATACAGGGTCCTGAACGATTCCTTACACAATTTTCTAAAGGAAGTTCTTATTTTGGCCAACCTAGCATGTGCCGCTTTTTTTTTTTTTTTTTTTTTTTTTGCAGGGATATTAGGGTGGGCCCTAAGCCTCTGGCTGGCCCACTGGGCGGGCCCTAAGCCACTGGGCGGGCCCTAAGCCTCTGGCTGGCCCACTGGGCGGGCCCTAAGCCTCTGGCTGGCCCACTAAGTGTTGCTTGTTTCTGTTTTACTTGGGCGGAGTATGAGTATTTATGACTCGTATGGTCGCTTCAGTAAGATTTTGCCATATGTGTTTAACAACTTCTTCTGCTCTGTTGAATCTAAGTTGAAATCTTAATGGGTTTGTAACTGTGCACTGTGTTAGATAATGTTCCAGTGGTCTGTCGGGCATTTCTCCACAGTGTTGACATTTCCTCTCATCTTCCGGAACCTGTAAGCCTATTTCCCATGCACATGGGTATCCAAGCCTGATGCGATGTAAATGCACTTCTGTTGCTCTACTGTTCCCTTTCATCAAACTAAGTGGTTCGTAGTTGGTTGAAATCTTGTACCAACCCGCAGATCCTGATGTTGCAACTGCTGTGTTGTGGTCACTGTACATCTTTTGCATTGCTCTGTTTCTAATTACTTTCTTAATCTGTGATAGACTCTGTGGTATGTAAATGTCTACATTTCTCCTCTTAGTAGCAAGTTTTGCAGCTTCATCTGCAATGTCATTTCCTATTATTCCCACATGACTTGGCACCCAGTTGATAAGTACCCGTCGGCCTTGTCGTTTGAGTGTTTGCATGAATGATATGACATTTGTGATCAGATGGATGTTATCACATATGTGTTCTTGTTGCAAGGTTTAAATGGCAGTTCTCGAATCTGTATGAATGATAACATGTTGTCGGTGTTCAGCAAGAGCATGTTCCAAAGCCTTTCGAATGGCTAGCATCTCTGTTTGTAAAGTCGAACACCCATTTGAGAGCCTCCAACTATTTACAGAGTTTCCTGCTTTAACTGCAGCTCCGGTTTCTTGTCCCTGCTGGTCTACTGATCCATCTGTGAAGTAAGTGAAGCTGTCGGATGCCATGTTTGCTTCTATATGCATCTGTGCAATGTTACGTAGCATATGAGGATTTGTCTGGTTCTTCTTTCCTTCAAGAGCCATAATCTTAAAGTCTGCTGGCGGAGATTCCCAAGGGGCTTGCATAACAAAGTCTGCATGTATTTCGTCGACACCCTTCTCAGTGACTGTGTTTGTTATATCGAATGTATTGATGGTGTTTATCGCACAATGGGTCCACCTGTTGCTATTGGAGGCTCTTCTGTCCAGAGTTAGTGCTTCAGTGATTATATCTTTAAGTGAACTGATTCTAGGTCTAGTCAATATCTTGGTTAGCATGCACGCAACAATCCCTTTCACCCTTATTTCAATCGACGTTAGCTTTGTTTCTAGTCTTAGGTTCAGTATTTTAGTCCATCTGGGAGCTCCTGTTATGATTCGCAATGCATCGTTTTGAATAACCTCAACGTTTGCCCACTGACCAGGAGAAAGAGTGAGTAAGGCAGGCGCTGCATAATCAACTAGGGAACGAACGGCTGATGATATCCTTTTGATGTGGGCCTCTGTGGACAGGTTTGGTGTGATATCAACCCCCAGATCTTTCTCTCTAATTGACTCTTGCAGGATTTCACCTCCCAGATGGTACCTTGTGTTCAGCCTTCTGCTCCCTTCACTTAATTTCATTACTTTACACTTTCCTGAGTAGAACTTTAGCAGCCATTTTCTAGACCATTCATCCAGTTTGTCCAGGCCGTACTGTAGTCTCTATCTTCATCTATCTTGATTCTTCTCATAATGTTTGCATCATCGGAAAACATTGAGAGTAATGAGTCTATGCCCCCTGGAAGGTCGTTTACGTATATTAAAAACAGGATGAGTCCAAGTACAGAGCCCTGTGGGACTCCGGTGGTGACATGTCTTCCCCCCTCCCAGTTACTTGTTGTTTCCTGTTGCTTAGATATTCCGTTATCCACTGTAGCACCTTACCTTTTACTCCTGCCTGTTTCCATAGTGAAGATTAAGCAGTGTGCGTAAAAGAGATTAAGCTGTGTACGCAGCAAGGTCTTCCCATTGGCGGAATGTAAGCGTGGATGACCAATGAGGCGTAACAACAGCAGCGAACCTTGACCAACAGGAGGAAAGTCTTCCCTAAATGTCTCCCCTTCCATGACTGCCAATCTAACCACCATTTTCTTCCATAAATACTAACCAAACCCCTGTTTTCATCCATAAATTAAATCCTAACCAACCCCCACTATTTTCATTCATAAATACTAACCTAACCCCCATTTTCTTCCGTAAATATCAACCTCATGATTTACAAAACAAAAATAAATACACCCAATATTTTACCCCATTTTGCGTCAAAGGTAACAAAAAATATAGTAGTTATCCCTAATTTAAAAAACGGTAGTCTCACAATAATTAAAAAAGTAGTAGTCTCCCCTTATTTTGTTCCATAGTTCCTGTTTTCATTCATGTTGATATGTAAACAATGAGTATTCGGAGGAGGGAATTTGACAGGAATGTTCTGTTGGCGACTTTGACGGTACCGAAGCCATTGTCGTGACTGGCAATTGACGGGTGAAAGTGGAATGATGATTGTGATGGTCAGAGCAATTTTCGAGTCCGTTACTGTATTTTTTTTTTTAATTTTGTTAAAGCGATTTGTGGGGGAGGAATTTTGTGGGGAGGAACTTTGTGGGGGAGGAATTTTGTGGGGAGGAACTTTGTGGGAGAGGAACTTTGTTGGGGGGGGGGGAACTTTGTGGGGAGGAATTTTGTGGGGAGGAATATTGTGGGGAGGAACTTTGTGGGGAGGAACTTTGTGGGAAGGAACTTTGTGGGAAGGAACTTTGTGGGAAGGAACTTTGTGGGAAGGAACTCTGTGGGAAGGAACTTTGTGGGAAGGAACTTTGTGGGGAGGAACTTTGTGGGAAGGAACTTTGTGGGAAGGAACTTTGTGGGAAGGAACTTTGTGGGAAGGAACTTTGTGGGAAGGAACTTTGTGGGGAGGAACTTTGTGGGGGGGAACTTTGTGGGAAGGAACTTTGTGGGAAGGAACTTTGTGGGAAGGAACTTTGTGGGGAGGAACTTTGTGGGGGGGAACTTTGTGGGGAGGAACTTTGTGGGGAGGAACTTTGTGGGGAGGAACTTTGTGGGAAGGAACTTTGTGGGAAGGAACTTTGTGGGAAGGAACTTTGTGGGGAGGAACTTTGTGGGGGGGAACTTTCTGGGGAGGAACTTTGTGGGAAGGAACTTTGTGGGGGGAACTTTGTGGGGGGGAACTTTGTGGGGAGGAACTTTGTGGGAAGGAACTTTGTGGGAAGGAACTTTGTGGGGAGGAACTTTGTGGGGGGGAACTTTGTGGGGAGGAACTTTGTGGGGAGGAACTTTGTGGGGAGGAACTTTGTGGGAAGGAACTTTGTGGGAAGGAACTTTGTGGGAAGGAACTTTGTGGGGAGGAACTTTGTGGGGGGGAACTTTCTGGGGAGGAACTTTGTGGGAAGGAACTTTGTGGGGGGAACTTTGTGGGGGGGAACTTTGTGGGGAGGAACTTTGTGGGAAGGAACTTTGTGGGAAGGAACTTTGTGGGGAGGAACTTTGTGGAACTTTCTCTTTCCCCTTGATATATAAACAATGTTATATCTGAACTTTCAATCTCCTCCCTCCCCCTCCCTCCCTTCCACTCCCCCCCCCCCCCCCCACCGCCCCTGATGAGAGACCAGAGGGCACAGGTGACCTCGCTGAGCCACCAAGCTGTTGGTGTTCACCTCTTGCATCATCTCACTACTTCTGCTGCCGATTGGCAGACTGACTGACCTATTTGTGGTGGCATCAACGGACTTGACGTACGCACACGCGCGCGCGCACACACATACACACACACACACACACACACACACACACACACACACACACACACACACACACACACACACACACACACACACTTACTTTCCCAAGAGGCAGACAAGAGGAGCTCCAGCATATTTCAACAATCCTAAGTATTGTAGTACAGGATGATGATAATGAGTGGTGTCCCAGAGAACATAAAGGTATAGTGCTTTTGAAAATTAGGTGAGCTAACAGGAAAGTGCCATGGGAAGTGAAAAATTGGATGAGAAAAAGTTGCCCCAGTGCCCTAGGGAGCCGGTCGGCCGAGCGGACAGCACGCTGGGCTTGTGATCCTGGGGTCCTGGGTTCGATCCCAGGCGCCGGCGAGAAACAATGGGCAGAGTTTCTTTCACCCTATGCCCCTGTTACCTAGCAGTAAAATAGGTACCTGGGTGTTAGTCAGCTGTCACGGGCTGCTTCCTGGGGGTGGAGGCCTGGTCGAGGACCGGGCCGCGGGGACACTAAAAAGCCCCGAAATCATCTCAAGATAACCTCAAGAAGATAGTGTTTCCAGTGCAGAGAACAACATTCAAGATGGCCGCCGGCAAGAGGAAATACAAAACAGAGCTTGATTTTGCTGGATTCAGTGAAGAAAGCATTGATATAACCAGTCTATACAACAAGTTGGTAAAATTAGATACTATAGTGACCTCTCATGTAGAAATAATTAGTAAATTGAAAGAAAGTAATGACCATTTAAATAGCAAAGTTATATATCTTGAGGGTTTAGTGATATACTTGTGCAAGGATAAGAATCAATTGGAAACAAATTGCAAAGCCATGGAAGAAGAAAGTAAACTCTTAAAAATAGCCTTGGAAGAAGTTAAAGTAAATATAAACATAAATGACTACAAGAGATTAGGTAAGGAAATTCAACAGGAGAAACAGCTTTTGTCAGCACAGATGGAGGAAGTTACACAGGGAATAGAACAGTGCAAGAAAGATATGCAACTCACCTATGCACAAGTGGCCAAGGAGAAGGAAAAAATTGAAGAAGCAGTAAAGGAAGTCAAACACTGCAGCAACCAGGATAAAACAAACATTAGGCTGGAAGTGAGAAAAGAATTGGCATCTAACCCGAAGTTGGTGCAAAACACAGTTGATCGAAGTAAGTCCCTGATAATTTTTGGCTGCAAAGAAAAGGCGATAACATCTAGGTCAGAAAGAGCTGTAGAAGAAGCAAACGTAGTAGATAAAATTGTTGGCCTCGTGGAAGGTCTTACAACCATAGAGAATGTGTGTGACTACAGGACAATAGGCAGATACGTAAAAGGGAAAGATCGACCTTTGAGGATCACCCTAAATGGTGCCAAACAGATGGAAGAAGTACTAAGGAATGCTAGAAAATTACAAAGTGATGAGGATCGGAAAGTGTGGTCGTTAAGACGAGATCTTTCAAAAGAAGATAGAGAGAAGCTGAAACTGAACCTCGCCGAGGCAAAACGTTTAAATGAGAGCAGGAATGAAGAAGAAATCAATTCTTTTTTCTGCAAAGTGATAGGGGTAGGCAGACCAGTACAGTGGTACATAATGTCGGAAAATCCGACACCATTTAATATATCATACAGACAGATAATAGCTGTATTGTATAAACAAGTTACCCATAGAAAACGTAACTTGTAGTGGAATTACCGTCTAAAGAAAACGGGATATCATCACCACATACTATTATATTCACCACCTATTATGGTGGGAATTATTCTTAAATACATTAGTCTTTGGACTTTACCATCATAAAACATTTCATATAAATTAACTTAATTATCAATATTAAAGTAGAGTAAATGTGACCCTTCTATCACTTTCTGTCATCTGGACAATGTAAGCCAGGCGTCAGGGAGGAAGGAGGGGCGGTCATTGTTGATACTAGACAAGAGGCGCAGGGAGCAATTCGGCTCCTGTTAATTTTACTTGGACGAAGTGTTATGGAAACCAAAGGTGTACCATTATCAACACGCTGTCAACAAATCAAGTTAAGTGTTCTTCTGAAACCCATGTATCTTTCATTTATGGCCATTAATGTCATTATATAGGGTGACCCGGTTAGAGCACGTGGTAGCCTCAAACTAAAGGTAATTAAGCCAGGTCTTCATTGTTCCATGTACAGTGTTTCTCTGATATACCTGTCATATATAGGATTCTGGCTTTACAGCTAGCGCCCTTTTGACAGGTCAAGACGAGGAAGCATGCTTTGTGCATCAGTTACCAGGGTGATGGAAGCTACCTCAAAGAGGGAAAATGTGGTGTCTACAACCTAGTTATACCTGGTGGACTAAAGCTTGCTGTACAAATAAGATAAGGAACCTTTTCAATGTATGTAGTCTAATACTGTAGTTTGATTGGCTGCATATATATAAATTAAATTTATATAAACCCCCCTAATGTGTAGAGGATCGATTTGTGAGATTATGAGATTATTGCAGAAATACAGTCCACTTATTATTATACAAATTGCTATCGAAGTATATAAATTAACGTAAATATAAATTCATATAAATTAAATAAATATAAATCTCACAGGTCGGTTCCCACACATAAAGGCAAACCATCAAAATCATTAGAGAAAGGGGGAGGGAAAAATAAGAAGAGGGGGAACAAGTTCCTGAAGATTGCATACACCAACATAGATGGAGTAAGATTGAAGATACTGGAGTTAAGTGATGTAATACAGCTGCAGACACCAGACATTGTTGCACTCACGGAGACAAAACTTGAAGATGTTTTAAATGAGGTCATATTCCCAAGGGGTTATTCAATTTGGAGACGGGACAGAAAAATTAAGAAAGGCGGTGGCGTTGCTGTGCTGGTGAAAGAACACCTAAAGGTGAACGAAATAATGACTGCCAATCCACAAGAAGTTGACATAATAGCACTAGAGATCTGCCATGAGGATGATAAACTAATGATCTTAAATGCATATAGTCCACCGCTAAGCAGCACATGGTCAAAGGAGGAGCTAGATAGTAAAAGAGAAGGTCTTATAACAATAATGAGAGAGATCATAGCGAGAGTGGATAACGATAGTTCACGACTGTTGATAGTCGGCGACTTCAACTTGAAATCCATAGACTGGGAAGCATATGAAGCTAAAGCAGAAGATTTTTGGACCTGTAAATTTGTAGACCTCATCCTGGAAACATTCTTGTATCAACATGTTGAACAAGCTACGAGGATGAGGGAAGGGGACGTCCCCTCCATGATAGATTTGATATTTACCAGGAAGGAGGAAGAAATATTTGACATTCAGTACCTTCCTCCCTTGGGTAAAAGTGACCATGTCTTTTTGGGAATAAAGTATGCAATGCGTTATAATCTGGAAGAAAATATGAAGGTCGATGCAATTGAAAAACCTGACTTTAAGAGAGGACATTATGGCAAAATTAGAATTTTTTTTAGTGAGTATAATTGGACAGACTTGTTGCTAGGCAAGGAAGTGAATGAGATGTATGTCAAGTTTTGTGAAATATATGATAAAGGCACAAAAAAATTTATACCAAAACAGAGATGCAGAACTAGGAAACAGGATTGGTTCAACAGAAATTGCGAGAGGGCCAGAGACGAAAAGACACAAAAATGGAATCAATACAGGAAGAGGCCAAACCCCCAAACATACCAGCGATACAAAGATGCGAGAAACAACTACACGGCAGTGAGGAGAGAGGCAGAAAGAAATTTTAAAAAGGGATTGCAGACAAATGTAAAACAAAACCAGGTCTATTCTATAAATTCATAAACAACAAATTGCAGGTAAAGGATAATATTCAGATGTTGAAAATGGGAAATAGATTCATGGAAAATTAAAAGGAAATGTGTGAAACATTAAACGAAAAGTTCCAAAGTGTGTTTGTACAACATGAAATCTTCAGGGAACCAGATACATTAAGAATTCCAGAGAACAACATAGAGCACATAGAGGTGTCTAGAGATGAAGTGGAAAAAATGCTCAAGGAGCTAAATAAGAACAAAGCAGTTGGTCCAGATGGCGTTTCACCATTGGTTCTGAGAGAATGTGCACCTGAGCTCAGCATTCCATTTCAACTGATTTTTCAGGCATCCCTGTGAACAGGAGCTGTAGATGATGTGTGTAAAAAGGCTAACATAGTTCCAATCTACAAAAGTGGTGGCAGGGAAAACCCCCTTAATTATAGACCGGTATCATTGACAAGTGTAATAGTCAAAATATTTGAAAAAAAAAATTAAAACTAAATGGGTAGAACACCTAGAGATAAATTATATAATATCAGACAGACAGTATGGTTTTCGATCTGGAAGATCCTGTGTATTGAATTTACTCAGTTTCTATGATCGAGCCACAGAGATATTAGAGGAAAGAGATGGTTGGGTTGACTGCATCTATCCGGACCTAAAAAAGGCTTTCGACAGAGTTCCACATAAGAGGTTGTTCTGGAAACTGGAAAATATTGGAGGGGTGACAGGTAAGCTTCTAACATGGATGAAAAATTTCCTGACATAGAAAAATGAGGGCTGTGATCAGAGGCAATGTATCGGACTGGAGAAATGTCACAAGTGGAGTACCACAGGGTTCAGTTCTTGCACCAGTGATGTTTATTGTCTACATAAATGATCTACCAGTTGGTATACAAAATTATATGAACATGTTTGCCGTTGATGCTAAGATAAAAGGAAGGATAAGAAACTTAGATCATTGTCATGCCCTTCAAGATGACCTGGACAAAATAAGTATATGGAGCGCCACTTGGCAAATGGAATTTAATGTTAATAAATGCAATGTTATGGAATGTGGAATAGGAGACCATAGACCCCACGCAACCTATATATTATGTGAGAAATCTTTAAAGAATTCTGATAAAGAAAGAGATCTAGGAGTGGTTCTAGATAGAAAACTATCACCTGAGGACCACATAAAGAACGTTGTGCGAGGAGCCTATGCCACACTTTCTAACTTCAGAATTGCTTTTAAATACATGGATGGCGATATACTAAAGAAACTGTTCACGACTTTTGTTAGGCCAAAGCCTGGATATGCAGCGGTTGTGTGGTGCCCATATCTTAAGAAGCACATCAACAAACTGGAAAAGGTGCAAAGACATGCTACTAAGGGGCTCCCAGAACTGAAGGGTAAGAGCTATGAGGAGAGGTTAGAGGCATTAAATATGCCAAAACTAGAAGACAGAAGAAAAAGAGGTGATAAGAAAGATGGTGGAGGCCAAGACCGTCAGTAGTTTCAAAGCGTTATATGACAAAGAGTGTTGGGAAGACGGGACACCACGAGCGTAGCTCTCATCCTGTAACTACACTTAGGTAATTACACTCACACACACACACACACACACACACACACACACACACACACACACACACACACACACACACACACACACACACACACACACACACACACACACTTGTGTAAAGAATCATTCAGAACTTTGTATACCACATATGTCAGGCCAATCCTGGAGTATGCAGCCCCAGCATGGAGTCCATATCTAGTCAAGGATAAGACTAAACTGGAAAAGGTTCAAAGGTTTGCCACCAGACTAGTACCCGAGCTGAGAGGTATGAGCTACGAGGAGAGACTACGGGAATTAAACCTCACTTCGCTGGAAGACAGAAGAGTTAGGGGGGACATGATCACCACATTCAAGATTCTGAAGGGGATTGATAGGGTAGATAAAGACAGTCTATTTAACACAAGGGGAACACGCACAAGGGGACACAGGTGGAAACTGAGTGCCCAAATGAGCCACAGAGATATTAGAAAGAACTTTTTTAGTGTCAGAGTGGTTGACAAATGGAATGCATTAGGGGGTGATGTGGTGGAGGCTCACTCCATACACAGTTTCAAGTGTAGATATGACAGAGCCCGATAGGCTCAGGAATCTGTTCACCTGTTGATTGACGGTTGAGAGGCGGGACCAAAGAGCCAGAGCTCAACCCCCGCAAACACAACTAGGTGAGTACACACACACACATACACAATAGCCTGTCTTGATAAAGACAGTCTATTTAACACAAGGGGCACACGCACTAGAGGACACAGGTGGAAACTGAGTGCCCAAATGAGCCACAGAGATATTAGAAAGAACTTTTTTAGTGTCAGAGTGGTTGACAAATGGAATGCATTAGGAAGTGATGTGGTGGAGGCTGACTCCATACACAGTTTCAAGTGTAGATATGATAGAGCCCAATAGGCTCAGGAACCTGTACACCAGTTGATTGACGGTTGAGAGGCGGGACCAAAGAGCCAGAGCTCAACCCCCGCAAGCACAATTAGGTGAGTACACGTCCCGTAAACAACAGAACACTCTGGGGGGGGGGGGCCAATACGCCGCCAGATCCAACTGAATCGGAATTTCAATATCCGGATTCTCGATAATCCGGCCATATCGGCACCCCCGCAATATCCGGCCATTGGCACATCCGGTCTGTTGTGGACCCTCCTCGTATCCGTTTGTTTATGGCGGAAAATGGCCCTCGCGAACGACCACTCAACCGGAATTGACCGCTCAACCGGAATTGACCGATCAACTGGAATTTGCAAGTTCATTTACACAGGTGCCGGTGCTGCTCAGGATTGACCTGTGCACAGAAGGCTCTGATCCTGTGCAGGCCTGGCCAGTGTGACGTCACTGGTGCCTCCTAGTGACGTCACAGCTCATAGTGACGTCACTGTTAGCTCCTAGTGACGTCACAGCTCATAGTGACGTCACTGTTAGCTCCTAGTGACGTCACAGCTCATAGTGACGTCACTGTTAGCTCCTAGTGACGTCACAGCTCATAGTGACGTCACTGTTAGCTCCTAGTGACGTGACAGTTGGGATGTTTTGGCTTGGATTGGGTTGGATTAGGTTAGGATTGATTGGAAAATCAAAATGGCCCTTAATTGGCTAACCATTAGGGCGTCTTTCCTTGTCTTTATATCCCAGCTCCTTGTCCTCATATCCCAGCTCCTTGTCCCCATATCCCAGCTCCTTGTCTTCATATCCCAGCTCCTTGTCCTCATATCCCAGCTCCTTGTCCCCGTATCCCAGCTCCTTGTCCTCATATCCCAGCTCCTTGTCCTCATGTCCCAGTTCCTTGTCCTCATATCCTAGCTCCTTGTCCTCATATCCCAGCTCCTTGTCCTCATATCCCAGCTCCTTGTCCTCATATCCCAGCTCCTTGTCCTCATATCCCAGCTCCTTGTCCTCATATCCCAGCTCCTTGTCCTCATATCCCAGCTCCTTGTCCTCATGTCCCAGTTCCTTGTCCTCATATCCTAGCTCCTTGTCCTCATATCCCAGCTCCTTGTCCTCATATCCCAGCTCCTACTCCTCATATCCCAGCTCCTTGTCCTCATATCTTAGCTCCTTGTCCCCGTATCCCAGCTCCTTGTCCCCGTATCCCAGCTCCTTGTCCCCGTATCCCAGCTCCTTGTCCTCATATCCCAGCTCCTACTCCTCATATCCCAGCTCCTTGTCCTCATATCTTAGCTCCTTGTCCCCGTATCCCAGCTCCTTGTCCCCGTATCCCAGTTCCTTGTCCTCATATCCCACACAGACAGGTGTGGTGGTCGTGACAAACACACAACAAACATGAGAACAAAAACACAGGTGTTTGTCCCAGCAATCCGCATGGAAAGTTGTTGTTGTATCGTTAGTGCCATTGATTGGTGTTTCAATTAGTGGTGTGGCAATTTGCGCCTCTAAATCCCTCGTTCGGTGGTCAAAGAGTAATGACTCTTGCACGCAAATGTGTGTAGATGTATGCACGCGCACACACACACACACACACACACACACACACACACATAGGGGCCTCGTAGCCTGGTGGATAGCGCGCAGGACTCGTAATTCTGTGGCGCGGGTTCGATTCCCGCACGAGGCAGAAACAAATGGGCAAAGTTTCTTTCACCCTAAGTGCCCCTGTTACCTAGCAGTAAATAGGTACCTGGGAGTTAGTCAGCTGTCACGGGCTGCTTCCTGGGTTGTGTGTGTGTGGTGTGGGGAAAAAAAAGAAAGTAGTAAGTTAGTAGTTAGTTAGTAAACAGTTGATTGACAGTCGAGAGGCGGTCCGAAAGAGCAAAGCTCAACCCCCGCGAAAACACAACTAGTAAACACAACTAGTAAACACACACACACACAAAGGACATGAAGGAACTTCCGTAATAACAGAACACCAGAAAGTAGAGAGAGATACCAGGGAACCAGGAACGAGTATGTCAGTGTGAGAAGAGCAGCTGAGAAAAGGTATGAAAATGATATAGCTAATAAAGCCAAGACCGAACTCAAGCTACTACACAGTCACATCAGGAGGAAGACAACAGTGATGGAACAGGTGATGAAACTTAGGGTGGGCGAGGACAGGTACACAGAGAATGACAAAGAGGTGTGTGAAGAACTCAACAGAAGGTTCCAGGAGGTCTTTACAATAGAACAGGGAGAAGTCACGGCGCTAGGAGAGGTGGCAGCAAACCAGGTGACCTTGGAAAGGTTCGAAATTTCAAGAGATGAGGTCAAGAAGCACCTATTGGAGCTGGATGTGAGAAAAGCTGTTGGGCCGGATGGAATCTCACCATGGGTATTGAAAGAGTGTGCAGGAGCACTTTACCTACCACTCTCCATAGTGTATAGTAGGTCACTGGAAACGGGAGACCTACCAGAAGTATGGAAGACGGCTAATGTAGTACCAATATTTAAAAAAGGTGACAGACAAGAGGCACTGAACTACAGGCCAGTGTCCTTAACTTGTATACCATGCAAGGTGATGGAGAAGATTGTGAGAAAAAACCTAGTAACACATCTCGAGAGAAGAGACTTCGTGGCAACCCATCAACATGGGTTCAGGGAGGGTAAATCTTGCCTAACAGGCTTGATAGAATTCTATGATCAGGTGACAAAGAATAAGCAAGAAAGAGAAGGATGGGCGGACTGCATTTTTTTGGACTGTCGGAAAGCCTTTGACACAGTACCCCATAAAAGGTTGATGCATAAGCTGGAGAAACAGGCAGGAGTAACTGGTAGGGCGCTCCAGTGGATAAGGGAGTACCTAAGCAATAGGAAGCAGAGAGTTATAGTGAGGGGTGAGACCTCAGAATGGCGTGAAGTCACCAGTGGAGTCCCACAGGGCTCTGTGCTTGGACCTATCCTGTTTCTGATATACGTAAATGATCTCCCAGAGGGTATAGACTCATTCCTCTCAATGTTTGCTGACGACGCCAAAATTATGAGAAGGATTAAGACAGAGGAGGACAGCTTGAGGCTTCAAGAAGACCTTGACAAGCTGCTGGAATGGTCGAACAAATGGATGTTAGAGTTTAACCCAAGCAAATGTAATGTAATGAAGATAGGGGTAAGAAGCAGGAGACCAGATACAAGGTATCACTTGGGAGATGAAATACTTCAAGAGTCAGAGAGAGAGAAAGACCTGGGGGTTGATATCACGCCAGACCTGTCCCCTGAAGCTCATATCAAGCGGATAACAGCAGCAGCATATGCCAGGTTGGCTAACATAAGAACGGCCTTTAGAAACTTGTGTAAGGAATCTTTCAGAACATTATATACCACATATGTCAGACCAATCCTGGAGTATGCGGCTCAAGCATGGAGTCCATATCTAGTCAAGCATAAGACTAAACTGGAAAAGGTTCAAAGGTTTGCCACCAGACTAGTACCCGAGCTGAGGGGTATGAGCTACGAGGAGAGACTACGGGAATTGATCCTCACTTCGCTGGAAGACTGAAGAGTTAGGGGGGACATGATCACCACATTCAAAATTTTCAAGGGAATCGACAGGGTTGATAAAGACAGGCTATTTAACACAAGGGGCACACGCACTAGAGGACACAGGTGGAAACTGAGTGCCCAAATGAGCCACAGAGATATTAGAAAGAACTTTTTTAGTGTCAGAGTGGTTGACAAATGGAATGCATTAGGAAGCAATGTGGTGGAGGCTGACTCCATACACAGTTTCAAGTGTAGATATGATGGAGCCCAATAGGCTCAGGAACCTGTACACCTGTTAATTGACGGTTGAGAGGCGGGACCAAAGAGCCAGAGCTCAACCCCCGCAAGCACAACTAGGTGAGTACACACACACACACACACAGACTTGGAAAGTACAACAAAGACAGAGACCGAATGATAAAGGTGATATTCATGAGCGAAATCACGAAAGAGGAACTGTTAGCAAGGAAGTGCTGTCTAGCAAATGTAGAGAAGTTCAAAAAAGTATTCCTGCAGAGGGATATGACAAGGGAAGAGAGAAAGCCGGCAGTAGACGTGAGGAAGGAGCGCTGGGAGAGAGAAAGGAATCAGGGAGCCACAACCCTGATCCCTACAATCCCAGAGGGGAGTGGGGAACCCTCCTCAAACAGTGCACGAGGCACAGGGAGTGCGGCACCACCCCCACATTCTACCCAACAGACACCCTACCTGCCCCAACCCCTGTCAGCCCCCCACTAAGTACCCACCTAAGGCACCCTCCCTCCTCCCACTCCCTCCTCCCACTCCCTCCTCCCCCCACCAACCCCCCTCCTCCCCCTCCCCCCTCCCCCCAGGACCTCCCTTCTCCCCATCCCCCAAGCCCTCCCTTCTCCCACATGCCCTCCCGTCTCTCCCACCCACAACCCCTCCATTCTCCCCTGCCCCCCCCACTCTCCCCCACCCCTCCTAAGCCTTCCCCTCTCCACCACTCCCCAAAATCCTCCCCTCTTCCTCACCCACCTCAGCCTTCCCTTTCCCCCCACGCCCCCCAAGCCCTCCCCCTTTACTGCCCCCCCCAAGCCCTCCCCCTTTACTGCCCCCCCCCAAAGCCCCCCTTCTCCCCAATCCCCCCAAACCTCCTCATCTCACCCCCCTCAACCCTCCCCCTCTCACCCCCCCAACCCTCCCCCTCTCACCCACCCCCCCAACCCTCCCCCTCTCACCCACCCCTCCTACCCTCCCCCCTCTCCCCAACCCCCCTAAGCCCTTCCTCCTCCACCAGTCTCCCCGTACCAGATCCTCCCAGCTCCCACTCACCTCAGACCCACACAGGTACCCCCCCAGAGGAGAAGCAGAAGAGAGTCAGTTTCAGGGTAATGTACTCGAACATAGATGGGATCACAAGCAAGGCAAGTGAACTAAGGGAAAGAGCACAAGAAGTGAACCCAGATGTAATTGGACTCACTGAAACAAAACTCTCTGGAATCATAACGAATGCCATGTTTCCCCAGGAGTACACAGTAATAAGGAAAAAGAGGGAAGGTAGGGGAGGAGGCGGAATGGCCCTACTCATGAGAAAAAAATGCAGTTTTAAGGAGATGGCCATCCTGGGCTGTGAGGGTTTCAGAGACTACATAGCAGGCACCATGACAATGGGAGGACCAAGGATAGTAGTAGCAGTAATATATAATCCTCCACCAAATGACAGAAGACCCAGTCAAGAGTACGAAAACAACAACATGGCAGTTAACACTATAATTGAGAGGGCAGCCTCTGCTGCCTGTAGAAATAGATCCCACCTGCTCATTATGGGGGACTTCAATCACGGAAGGATTGATTGGGAGAACAAGGAACCGCATGGCGGCGAGGATACGTGGAGAGCCAAACTACTGGAGGTGGTGACTAGAAACTTCTTAACCCAGCATGTCAGAGAACCCACAAGGATGAGAGGAAATGACGAATCAGCGAGACTCGACCTGGTCTTCACCCTGAACGACTTTGACATAAGAAAAATCGGTTTTGAGGCCCCAGTAGGAATGAGCGACCACAGTGTATTGGTGTTTGAGTACCTGATTGAAGAAGGATTATTGAACTCGAGGAGGGATACCGAAACCAAAAGGTTAGCATACCGAAAGGGAAACTATGAGGGGATAAGAAAATTCCTAACAGATATAGCATGGGAAACAGAGCTCAGGGGAAAGACGGCCCAAGATATGATGGACTACATCACGCAGAAGTGCAAGGACGCAGCAAACAAGTTTGTCCCAGCCCAAAAGGAAAACAGAGAAATGAAGATGAGAAACCCATGGTTTAATCAGAGATGTAGGCTAGCTAAGCAGCAAAGTAAAAGGGCATGGAGAAACTATAGGAATAACAGGACACTGGAGAGCAGAGAAAGATACCGGAATGCCAGGAATGAATATGTCAGGATGAGAAGAGAGGCAGAAAAACAATACGAAAACGACATCGCAAGCAAGGCAAAGACTCAGCCTAAACTGCTGCATAGCCACATCAGGAGAAAAACAACAGTAAAGGAACAGGTTATGAAATTAAGGATAGGGGCAGAAGGATTCACTACAAACGACAAGGAAGTGTGTGAGGAACTGAATAAGAAGTTCCAAGAGGTCTTCACCTTAGAGCAAGGAGAAATCCCAGAGATAAGAGAGGGAATAGCTAACCAGGAACCAATGAAAGAGTTTGAGGTTGCCAGTGGGGAAGTAAGGAAGTGTTTACTAGAGTTGGATGTGACAAAGGCTATAGGCCCAGATGGAATCTCCCCATGGATACTAAAGGAAGGAGCAGAAGAACTGTGCCTACCACTCTCCATAGTGTATAACAAATCACTGGCAACAGGGGAACTGCCAGAAATTTGGAAAGCAGCTAACGTAGTCCCGATATACAAGAAAGGGGATAGACAGGAGGCACTGAACTACAGGCCAGTGTCCCTAACCTGCATACCATGCAAGCTGATGGAGAAGATTGTGCGAAAAAAACTAGTGGAGCATCTGGAGCGAAGGAACTTTGTAACACAGCATCAACATGGATTCAGGGATGGCAGGTCCTGCCTCACAGGGTTACTTGAATTCTACGACCAGGCAACAAAAATAAGGCAAGGAAGAGAAGGGTGGGCAGACTGCATATTTTTGGATTGTCAGAAAGCCTTTGATACACTACCACACAAAAGGCTAGTGAAAAAGCTGGAGATGCAGGCTGGAGTGAAAGGGAAGGTACTCCGGTGGATAGAGGAGTACCTAAGCAACAGGAGACAACGAGTCAGTGTGAGGGGTGAGGTCTCAGATTAGCGAGACGTTACGAGTGGAGTCCCGCAAGGGTCAGTCCTTGGACCTATACTGTTTCTGATATATGTAAATGATCTCCCAGAGGGTATAGAATCGTTTCTCTCAATGTTTGCCGATGATGCAAAAATTACGAGGAGGATTGAAACAGAGGACGATAGTAGGAGGCTACAAGATGACCTAGACAGACTGAGTGAATGGTCCAACAAATGGCTGTTGAAGTTCAACCCGAGTAAATGCAAAGTAATGAAACTAGGCATTGGAAACAGGAGGCCAGACACAGGATACAGAATAGGAGATGAAGTACTTAATGAAACAGATAGAGAGAAAGATCTAGGAGTTGATATCACACCAAACCTATCTCCTGAAGCCCACATAAAAAGAATAACATCTGCGGCATATGCGAGGCTGGCTAACATCAGAACAGCGTTCAGGAACCTGTGTAAGGAATCATTCAGAATCTTGTACACCACATATGTAAGACCAATCCTGGAGTATGCGGCCCCAGCATGGAGCCCGTACCTTGTCAAGCACAAGACGAAGCTGGAAAAAGTCCAAAGGTATGCCACTAGACTAGTCCCAGAACTAAGAGGCATGAGTTACGAGGAAAGGCTGCGGGAAATGCACCTTACGACACTGGAAGACAGAAGAGTAAGGGGGGACATGATCACAACCTACAAAATCCTCAGAGGAATCGACCGGGTAAACAAGGATGAACTATTCAACACTGGTGGGACGCGAACAAGGGGACACAGGTGGAAACTGAGTACCCAAATGAGCCACAGAGACATTAGAGAGAACTTTTTCAGTGTCAGAGTAGTTAGTAAATGGAATGCACTAGGAAGTGATGTGGTGGAGGCTGACTCCATACACAGTTTCAAATGTAGATATGATAGAGCCCAGTAGGCTCAGGAATCTGTACACCAGTTGACTGACGGTTGAGAGGCGGGACCAAAGAGCCAGAGCTCAACCCCCGCAAGCACAATTAGGTTAGTACACACACAGCAACAGGCAGGAGTAAAAGGGAAGGTGCTCCAGTGGATAAGGGAGTACTTAAGCAACAGGAAACAGCGAGTAACGGTGAGGGGGGAGACATCAGAGTGGCGAGATGTCGCCAGCGGAGTCCCACAGGGCTCAGTACTTGGACCCATCCTGTTTCTAATATATGTGAACGATCTTCCAGAGGGTATAGACTCATTCCTCTCGATGTTTACTGATGATGCAAAAATGATGAGAAGAATCAAAACGGATGAAGATAGACAGAGACTACAGGATGACCTGGATAAACTGGAGGAATGGTCTAGAAAATGGTTGCTAAAGTTCAACTCAGGAAAGTGTAAGGTGATGAAATTAGGCGATGGGAGTAGGAGGCTGAACACAAGGTATCATCTGGGAAGTGAAATCCTGCAGGAGTCAAATAGAGAGAAGGATCTGGGGGTTGATATCACACCGAACCTGTCCCCAGAGGCCCACATCAAAAGAATATCATCAGCGGCATATGGTAGACTGACCAACATAAGAACTGCCTTTAGAAACTTGTGTAAGGAATCTTTCAGAACCCTGTAAACCACTTATGTAAGACCAATCCTGGAGTATGCAGCTCCAGTCTGGAGTCCATACCTAGTTAAACACAAGACAAAGTTAGAGCAGATTCAGCGGTATGCCACCAGGCTCGTCCCGGAACTGAGAGGATTGAGCTACGAGGAAAGGCTAAAGGAGCTGAACCTCACATCCCTGGAAAACAGAAGAGTAAGGGGAGACATGATAACCACCTACAAAATTCTCAGGGAAATTGACAGGGTGGACAAAGACAAACTCTTCAGCACTGGTGGGACACGAACAAGGGGACACAGGTGGAAACTTAGTACCCAGATGAGCAACAGAGACGTTAGAAAGAATTTTTTCAGTGTCAGAGTAGTTAATATATGGAATGCACTAGGCAGTGATGTGGTGGAGGCTGACTCCATACACAGTTTCAAATGTAGATATGATAGAGCCCAGTAGGCTCAGGAATCTGTACACCAGTTGATTGACAGTTGAGAGGCGGGACCAAAGAGCCAAAGCTCAACCCCCGCAAGCACAATTAGGTGAGTACAGTGGAAATAGACGAAATGCTGACACGGAATAGTAAGAGAACGAGAGGACATGGGTGGAAGCTGGAAACTCAGATGAGTCACAGAAATGTTTGGAAGTTTTCTTTTAGCGTGTGAGTAGTGGGAACATTGAATGCACTTAAGGAGCAGGTTGTGGAAGCAAATTCTATTCATAATTTTAGAATTAGATATGATAGGGAAATAAGACAGGAGTCATTTCTGTAAACAACCGATGGCTAGAAAGGCGGAATCCAAGAGTCAATGCTCAATCCTGCAGTCACAAATAGGTGCGTACACTAGGGGCTTGCGGTTGAGTGGACATCACTCGGCATTCGTAGTCCTGAGGTTCCTGGTTCGATCCCCGGCGGAGGCGGAAACAAACGGGCATAGTTTCTTTCACCCTAATGCACCTGTTCACCTAGCAGTAAATAGGCACCTGGTTGGTAGAAAGCTGCTTCGTGCTGCTTCCTGGGGCTGTGTAACAAAAAGGAGGCCTGGTCGAGGACCGGGCCGCTGGGACGCTATGCCCCAAAATCATCTTACGATATCCTCAAGATAACCTCAGGAAAATCTCAAGATAACCTCATGATAACCTCAAGATAACCATCCTCCTGGGTGAGATATTGTGAGGTTTAGGTCTAAGTGTAGGCAATGTGAGGTAGAGGTCTAAGTGTAGGCAATGTGAGGTTTAGGTCTAAGCATAGGCAAGGTGAGGTTTAGGTCTAAGCATAGGCAAGGTGAGGTTTAGGTCTAAGCATAGGCAAGGTGAGGTTTAGGTCTAAGCATAGGCAAGGTGAGGTATAGGTCTAAGCTTAGGCAAGGTGAGGTTTAGGTCTAAGCATAGGCAAGGTGAGGTTTAGGTCTAAGCATAGGCAAGGTGAGGTTTAGGTCTAAGCATAGGCAAGGTGAGGTTTAGGTCTAAGCATAGGCAAGGTGAGGTATAGGTCTAAGCATAGGCAAGGTGAGGTTTAGGCCTAAGCATAGGCAAGGTGAGGTTTAGGTCTAAGCATAGGCAAGGTGAGGTTTAGGTCTAAGCATAGGCAAGGTGAGGTTTAGGTCTAAGCATAGGCAAGGTGAGGTTTAGGTCTAAGCATAGGCAAGGTGAGGTCTGGGTCTAAGCTTAGGCAAGGTGACGTCTGGGTCTAAGCTTAGGCAAGGTGAGGTTTAGGTCTAAGCATAGGCAAGGTGAGGTCTGGGTCTAAGCATAGGCAAGGTGAGGTTTAGGTCCAAGTGTAGGCAAGGTGAGGTCTGGGTCTAAGCGTAGGCAAGGTGAGGTCTGGGTCTAAGCATAAGCAAGATGAGGTCTGGGTCTAAGCGTAGGCAAGGTGAGATCTGGGTCTAAGCATATGCAAGGTGAGGTCTGGGTCTAAGCATAAGCAAGGTGAGGTCTGGGTCTAAGCATAAGCAAGGTGAGGTCTGGGTCTAAGCATAGGCAAGGTGAGGTTTTGGTCTAAGCGTAGGCAAGGTGAGGTCTGGGTCTAAGCATAGGCAAGATGAGGTCTGGGTCTAAGCATATGCAAGGTGAGGTCTGGGTCTAAGCGTAGGCAAGGTGAGGTCTGGGTCTAAGCATATGCAAGGTGAGGTCTGGGTCTAAGCATAAGCAAGGTGAGGTCTGGGTCTAAGCGTAAGCAAGGTGAGGTTTAGGTCTAAGAGTAAGCAAGGTGAGGGTTAGGTCTAAGTGTAAGCAAGGTGAGGTCTGGGTCTAAGCTTAGGCAAGGTGAGGTCTGGGTCTAAGCATAGGCAATGTGAGGTCTGGGTCTAAGCATAGGCAAGGTGAGGTCTGGGTCTAAGCGTAGGCAAGGTGAGGTCTTGGTCTAAGTGTAGGCAAGGTGAGGTCTGGGTCTAAGCATAGGCAATGTGAGGTCTGGGTCTAAGCATAGGCAAGGTGAGGTCTGGGTCTAAGCGTAGGCAAGGTGAGGTCTTGGTCTAAGTGTAGGCAAGGTGAGGTCTGGGTCTAAGCATAGGCATGGTGAGGTCTGGGTCTAAGCGTAGGCAAGGTGAGGTCTGGGTGTAAGTGTAGGCAAGGTGAGGTCTGGGTCTAAGTGTAGGCAAGGTGAGGTCTGGGTCTAAGTGTAGGCAAGGTGAGGTCTGGGTCTAAGTGTAGGCAAGGTGAGGTCTGGGACTAAGCGTAGGCAAGGTGAGGTCTGGGTCTAAGTGTAGGCAAGGTGAGGTCTGGGTCTAAGTGTAGGCAAGGTGAGGTCTGGGTCTAAGTGTAGGCATGGTGAGGTCTGGGTCTAAGTGTAGGCATGGTGAGGTCTGGGTCTAAGTGTAGGCATGGTGAGGTCTGGGTCTAAGTGTAGGCATGGTGAAGTCTGGGTCTAAGCGTAGGCAAGGTGAGGTCTGGGTCTAAGTGTAGGCATGGTGAGGTCTGGGTCTAAGCTTAGGCAAGGTGAGGTCTGGGGCTAAGCATACGCAAGGTGAGGTCTGGGTCTAAGCATACGCAAGGTGAGGTCTGGGTCTAAGTGTAGGCATAGTGAGGTCTGGGTCTAAGTGTAGGCATGGTGAGGTCTGGGTCTAAGTGTAGGCAAGGTGAGGTCTGGGTCTAAGCATACGCAAGGTGAGGTCTGGGTCTAAGCATACGCAAGGTGAGGTCTGGGTCTAAGTGTAGGCATGGTGAGGTCTGGGTCTAAGTGTAGGCAAGGTGAGGTCTGGGTCTAAGTGTAGGCATGGTGAGGTCTGGGTCTAAGTGTAGGCAAGGTGAGGTCTGGGTCTAAGCGTAGGCAAGGTGAGGTCTGGGTCTAAGTGTAGGCAAGGTGAGGTCTGGGGCTAAGCATACGCAAGGTGAGGTCTGGGTCTAAGCATAGGTAAGGTGATTTGTGGGTCTAAGCATACGCAAGGTGAGGTCTGGGTCTAAGCATACGCAAGGTGAGGTCTGGGTCTAAGCATACGCAAGGTGAGGTCTGGGTCTAAGTGTAGGCATGGTGAGGTCTGGGTCTAAGCATACGCAAGGTGAGGTCTGGGTCTAAGTGTAGGCAAGGTGAGGTCTGGGTCTAAGCATACGCAAGGTGAGGTCTGGGTCTAAGTGTAGGCAAGGTGAGGTCTGGGTCTAAGTGTAGGCATGGTGAGGTCTGGGTCTAAGTGTAGGCATGGTGAGGTCTGGGTCTAAGTGTAGGCAAGGTGAGGTCTGGGTCTAAGTGTAGGCAAGGTGAGGTCTGGGTCTAAGTGTAGGCAAGGTGAGGTCTGGGTCTAAGTGTAGGCATGGTGAGGTCTGGGTCTAAGTGTAGGCAAGGTGAGGTCTGGGTCTAAGCATACGCAAGGTGAGGTCTGGGTCTAAGTGTAGGCAAGGTGAGGTCTGGGTCTAAGTGTAGGCAAGGTGAGGTCTGGGTCTAAGCGTAGGCAAGGTGAGGTCTGGGTCTAAGCATATGCAAGGTGAGGTCTGGGTCTAAGCATAAGCAAGGTGAGGTCTGGGTCTAAGCATAGGCAAGGTGAGGTTTTGGTCTAAGCGTAGGCAAGGTGAGGTCTGGGTCTAAGCATAGGCAAGGTGAGGTTTTGGTCTAAGCGTAGGCAAGGTGAGGTCTTGGTCTAAGCACAGGCAAGGTGAGGTTTTGGTCTAAGCGTAGGCAAGGTGAGGTCTGGGTCTAAGCATAGACAAGGTGAGGTCTGGGTCTAAGCATTGGCAAGGTGAGGTCTGGGTCTAAGCATAGGCAAGGTGAGGTCTGGGTCTAAGCATAGGCAAGGTGAGGTCTGGGTCTAAGCATAGGCAAGGTGAGGTCTGGGTCTAAGCATAGGCAAGGTGAGGTCTGGGTCTAAGCATAGGCAAGGTGAGGTTTTGGTCTAAGCGTAGGCAAGGTGAGGTCTGGGTCTAAGCGTAAGCAAGGTGAGGTTTACGTCTAAGCGTAAGCAAGGTGAGGGTTAGGTCTAAGTGTAAGCAAGGTGAGGTCTGGGTCTAAGCTTAGGCAAGGTGAGGTCTGGGTCTAAGCATAGGCAATGTGAGGTCTGGGTCTAAGCGTAGGCAAGGTGAGGTCTGGGTCTAAGTGTAGGCAAGGTGAGGTCTGTGTCTAAGCGTAGGCAAGGTGAGGTCTTGGTCTAAGTGTAGGCAAGGTGAGGTCTGGGTCTAAGCATATGCAAGGTGAGGTTTTGGTCTAAGCGTAGGCAAGGTGAGGTCTGGGTCTAAGCGTAAGCAAGGTGAGGTTTACGTCTAAGCGTAAGCAAGGTGAGGGTTAGGTCTAAGTGTAAGCAAGGTGAGGTCTGGGTCTAAGCTTAGGCAAGGTGAGGTCTGGGTCTAAGCATAGGCAATGTGAGGTCTGGGTCTAAGCGTAGGCAAGGTGAGGTCTGGGTCTAAGCGTAGGCAAGGTGAGGTCTGGGTCTAAGTGTAGGCAAGGTGAGGTCTGGGTCTAAGTGTAGGCAAGGTGAGGTCTGGGTCTAAGTGTAGGCAAGGTGAGGTCTGGGTCTAAGTGTAGGCATGGTGAGGTCTGGGTCTAAGTGTAGGCAAGGTGAGGTCTGGGTCTAAGTGTAGGCAAGGTGAGGTCTGGGTCTAAGTGTAGGCAAGGTGAGGTCTGGGTCTAAGCATAGGCAAGGTGAGGTCTGGGTCTAAGCATAGGCAAGGTGAGGTCTGGGTCTAAGCGTAGGCAAGGTGAGGTCTGGGTCTAAGCGTAGGCAAGGTGAGGTCTGGGTCTAAGTGTAGGCATGGTGAGGTCTGGGTCTAAGTGTAGGCAAGGTGAGGTCTGGGTCTAAGCATACGCAAGGTGAGGTCTGGGTCTAAGCATAGGTAAGGTGAGGTGTGGGTCTAAGCATAGGCAAGGTGAGGTCTGGGTCTAAGCATACGCAAGGTGAGGTCTGGGTCTAAGCATACGCAAGGTGAGGTCTGGGTCTAAGCATACGCAAGGTGAGGTCTGGGTCTAAGTGTAGGCATGGTGAGGTCTGGGTCTAAGCATACGCAAGGTGAGGTCTGGGTCTAAGTGTAGGCAAGGTGAGGTCTGGGTCTAAGCATACGCAAGGTGAGGTCTGGGTCTAAGTGTAGGCAAGGTGAGGTCTGGGTCTAAGCATACGCAAGGTGAGGTCTGGGTCTAAGCGTAGGCATGGTGAGGTCTGGGTCTAAGTGTAGGCATGGTGAGGTCTGGGTCTAAGTGTAGGCATGGTGAGGTCTGGGTCTAAGTGTAGGCATGGTGAGGTCTGGGTCTAAGCGTAGGCAAGGTGAGGTCTGGGTCTAAGTGTAGGCATGGTGAGGTCTGGGTCTAAGTGTAGGCAAGGTGAGGTCTGGGTCTAAGCATACGCAAGGTGAGGTCTGGGTCTAAGTGTAGGCAAGGTGAGGTCTGGGTTCAAGTGTAGGCAAGGTGAGGTCTGGGTCTAAGCGTAGGCAAGGTGAGGTCTGGGTCTAAGCATATGCAAGGTGAGGTCTGGGTCTAAGCATAAGCAAGGTGAGGTCTGGGTCTAAGCATAGGCAAGGTGAGGTCTGGGTCTAAGCGTAGGCATGGTGAGGTCTGGGTCTAAGTGTAGGCATGGTGAGGTCTGGGTCTAAGTGTAGGCATGGTGAGGTCTGGGTCTAAGCGTAGGCAAGGTGAGGTCTGGGTCTAAGTGTAGGCAAGGTGAGGTCTGGGTCTAAGTGTAGGCAAGGTGAGGTCTGGGTCTAAGTGTAGGCATGGTGAGGTCTGGGTCTAAGTGTAGGCAAGGTGAGGTCTGGGTCTAAGTGTAGGCAAGGTGAGGTCTGGGTCTAAGTGTAGGCAAGGTGAGGTCTGGGTCTAAGCATAGGCAAGGTGAGGTCTGGGTCTAAGCATAGGCAAGGTGAGGTCTGGGTCTAAGCGTAGGCAAGGTGAGGTCTGGGTCTAAGCGTAGGCAAGGTGAGGTCTGGGTCTAAGTGTAGGCATGGTGAGGTCTGGGTCTAAGTGTAGGCAAGGTGAGGTCTGGGTCTAAGCATACGCAAGGTGAGGTCTGGGTCTAAGCATAGGTAAGGTGAGGTGTGGGTCTAAGCATAGGCAAGGTGAGGTCTGGGTCTAAGCATACGCAAGGTGAGGTCTGGGTCTAAGCATACGCAAGGTGAGGTCTGGGTCTAAGCATACGCAAGGTGAGGTCTGGGTCTAAGTGTAGGCATGGTGAGGTCTGGGTCTAAGCATACGCAAGGTGAGGTCTGGGTCTAAGTGTAGGCAAGGTGAGGTCTGGGTCTAAGCATACGCAAGGTGAGGTCTGGGTCTAAGTGTAGGCAAGGTGAGGTCTGGGTCTAAGCATACGCAAGGTGAGGTCTGGGTCTAAGCGTAGGCATGGTGAGGTCTGGGTCTAAGTGTAGGCATGGTGAGGTCTGGGTCTAAGTGTAGGCATGGTGAGGTCTGGGTCTAAGTGTAGGCATGGTGAGGTCTGGGTCTAAGCGTAGGCAAGGTGAGGTCTGGGTCTAAGTGTAGGCATGGTGAGGTCTGGGTCTAAGTGTAGGCAAGGTGAGGTCTGGGTCTAAGCATACGCAAGGTGAGGTCTGGGTCTAAGTGTAGGCAAGGTGAGGTCTGGGTTCAAGTGTAGGCAAGGTGAGGTCTGGGTCTAAGCGTAGGCAAGGTGAGGTCTGGGTCTAAGCATATGCAAGGTGAGGTCTGGGTCTAAGCATAAGCAAGGTGAGGTCTGGGTCTAAGCATAGGCAAGGTGAGGTTTTGGTCTAAGCGTAGGCAAGGTGAGGTCTGGGTCTAAGCATAGGCAAGGTGAGGTTTTGGTCTAAGCGTAGGCAAGGTGAGGTCTTGGTCTAAGCACAGGCAAGGTGAGGTTTTGGTCTAAGCGTAGGCAAGGTGAGGTCTGCGTCTAAGCATCGGCAAGGTGAGGTCTGGGTCTAAGCATAGGCAAGGTGAGGTCTGGGTCTAAGCATAGGCAAGGTGAGGTCTGGGTCTAAGCGTAAGCAAGGTGAGGTTTAGGTCTAAGCGTAAGCAAGGTGAGGGTTAGGTCTAAGTGTAAGCAAGGTGAGGTCTGGGTCTAAGCTTAGGCAAGGTGAGGTCTGGGTCTAAGCATAGGCAATGTGAGGTCTGGGTCTAAGCATAGGCAAGGTGAGGTCTTGGTCTAAGTGTAGGCAAGGTGAGGTCTGGGTCTAAGCGTAGGCAAGGTGAGGTCTGGGTCTAAGCATAGGCATGGTGAGGTCTGGGTCTAAGCGTAGGCAAGGTGAGGTCTTGGTCTAAGTGTAGGCAAGGTGAGGTCTGGGTCTAAGCGTAGGCAAGGTGAGGTCTGGGTCTAAGTGTAGGCATGGTGAGGTCTGGGTCTAAGCTTAGGCAAGGTGAGGTCTGGGTCTAAGCATAGGCAAGGTGAGGTCTGGGTCTAAGCATAGGCAAGGTAAGGTCTGGGTCTAAGCATAGGCACGGTGAGGTCTGGGTCTAAGCATAGGTAAGGTGAGGTGTGGGTCTAAGCATAGGCAAGGTGAGGTCTGGGTCTAAGCATACGCAAGGTGAGGTCTGGGTCTAAGCATACGCAAGGTGAGGTCTGGGTCTAAGCATACGCATGGTGAGGTCTGGGTCTAAGTGTAGGCAAGGTGAGGTCTGGGTCTAAGTGTAGGCAAGGTGAGGTCTGGGTCTAAGCATATGCAAGGTGAGGTCTGGGTCTAAGTGTAGGCATGGTGAGGTCTGGGTCTAAGCATACGCAAGGTGAGGTCTGGGTCTAAGCGTAGGCAAGGTGAGGTCTGGGTCTAAGTGTAGGCATGGTGAGGTCTGGGTCTAAGTGTAGGCAAGGTGAGGTCTGGGTCTAAGCATACGCAAGGTGAGGTCTGGGTCTAAGTGTAGGCAAGGTGAGGTCTGGGTCTAAGTGTAGGCAAGGTGAGGTCTGGGTCTAAGTGTAGGCAAGGTGAGGTCTGGGTCTAAGTGTAGGCAAGGTGAGGTCTGGGTCTAAGTGTAGGCATGGTGAGGTCTGGGTCTAAGTGTAGGCAAGGTGAGGTCTGGGTCTAAGCGTAGGCAAATTGTAATGGACGTTTTGTCTAAGTTTCTTCTGATATGGGAGTTGACTTCTCTAGTCGTGTCCCCGTTGTTTAGTAATACTTGAAGGGCAGTTGCTTGTGTATGTTACGCCAGGAGCAACAATGATTACGGTCTCTGCCTATAGATGAGTTAGTTACGCTAGTCTTATAACTCTCTGAGGCCGAGTGACCATTAATTCATATAAGAACTTAAGCATGAAGGTAACTGCAGAAGGTCTATTGCCCCACACGAGGCAGCTCCTATTTATAACCACCCCATCTCATTCATGTATGCTGAAAAAAAATCGCAGCATAGCAGGCTAAACATTTAATTTTTGAACCCCAAACGTTCACTTTCACTCCAAACAAATCTCCCTCTTACGGGTTATTCATGCCTGTGCCTTGTCCTCTGGTGGCGTAATCTTCATCAATCAATCAATCCCAAGCGTTCTAAGTCCTTCAAGATTACGGTATTATAGTGGAAGTGGGAGTTTAGTGGCGTTATTATCTAGGCCAAATGGCGTGGTGGCGTTGCGGTCATCGCTTTTTGGGTAACTCAAATTGAGCTATTAAAATTGTAAGGTGCAATTGCAGGGTCCTCTGTCAGACTCTGGACATTGCACACAAGCACACACACACACAAGGGGACACAGGTGGAAACTGAGTACCCAAATGAGCCACAGGGACGTTAGAAATAACTTTTTCAGTGTCAGAGAGGTTAACAGATGGAATGCTTTAGGCAGTGATGTGGTGGAAGCTCATTCTATACACAGTTTATAATGTAAATATGATAGAGCCCAGTAGGCTCAGGAATCTGTACACCATTTGATTTACAGTTGAGAGGTGGGACCAAAGAGCCAAAGCTCAACCCCCGCTAGCACAACTAGGTATGGCAGAAGAACCAGAAGGAACTTGATGAACTACTAACCAATTCTCCTGTTTAGGGGTGGAAATTATCAGGGTAAACCGCCAAGCCTTTACGACAATATAGCACTGGGTAGGGGTCAGGATAAGGTTTCGGGATGGGACAAGGGGGAAAAGAATAGTGCCCAACCACTGTGAAGGGGATTGGATAGAGATTAGAGAGGGGCTGCGGGGGGGGGGGGGAAGGAATGGTGCCCAACAACTTGTGGAAAGTCGGGGATTGAACGCGGACCTGCATGAAGTCAGACCCAACACTCTACCCTCCACCCCCAAGTGGTTGGTTAAGATAAGTACGTTTGCAAGGAGTTCAACACCAGCTTCCATGACGTGTTCACATAGCTGTTCCGAGCCTGAACAGTTCTCAGTGGTAGGAGAGCTGTTTGCCTTAGACATGAGACTTTTATATTTTGAGTTAACAGCAGAGGAATTAGACAAACAAAGCAGGATCACTAGACGAAACTAAAGCCATGGGAACGGACAACATATCCTCATAGATGTTAGAAGAGGCAGTGCAGGCCCTCAGCGAGCCTCTGGTACTGATCTTTAACGAGTCACTTACAAAGAGAGAATTGCCAAACTGCTGGAAGAAGGCAAATGTGGTCCCAATCTGCAAGAAAGGAGATAGAGAAGAGGCACTCAATTACAGACCAGTGTCGCTAACAAGCAACCCTTCCAAAGTTCTTCAAAGAATAATAACAATAAAATTACTCACCTGGAGATAATTAGGTACGTTAACAAACATCAACATGGCTGTTAGAAAAGAAATTCATGCCTAACAAGAGCCGGTCGGCCGAGCGGACAGCACGCTGGACTTGTGATCCTGTGGTTCTGGGTTCGATGCCAGGCGCCTGCGAGAAACAATGGGCAGAGTTTCATTCACCCTATGCCCCTGTTACCTAGCAGTAAAATAGGTACCTGGGTGTTAGCCAGCTGTCACGGGCTGCTTCCTGGGGGTGGAGGCCTGGTCGAGGACTGGGCCGCGGGGACACTAAAAAACCCCGAAATCATCTCAAGATAACCAAGAAGATAACCTAACAAGCCTACTAGAGTTCTTCAATAAAAACTAAGCAAATAAAGTTAGGTAGCCTGTGTATTTGTGGACTAGCAGAAAGCATTTGACATAGTACCTAACAAGAGATAACTGAGGTATGCTGAAAAGCCCTGAAGTGGATAAGGAATTACCTAACAGACAGGAGTCAGAGAGTTACAGTGAGGGATGAGAAGTATCTCAAAGACTGGTGCTGAGACTCATACTATTTCTCATTTAGATCTATCTGCTAGAGATGAGTCTTATAAGCCGGGATATTAGACAGACTAACAGTTTGGCATATATGACAGACTATTGGGATTGAGGACAAGGAGCTGGGATAGAACAGAGGGTAGGAATGGTGTCTAGAATTCTTTTTGAACAGACGAAGCAAATAAGGTGAAAGCGTGGGAGGTGTGAGAGAGAGTGAGAGAAGTGAATGCAGAGGAATGATTGAAGCTAAAGATAGAAGCGCCTGATGTCATGGTGGATCCACATGTTCTTCCAGCTCTCTGTAGTTTAAATAGCTGGGGATTCGAGACCCACAGAGGAGAGTTTCGTGCGAGTTGACAAGCCAGAATGAATCAGAAATGGAAAGTTGGCGGTAGCTTGCCTCCACCACGGCGTGGCGGACCATAGGACTAAGACAGATAGAGACAGAGAGAGATGGCTTTACTCTCTACAATAGCTGAGATAAGATGGTTTGATTCAGTGTTATTGAAACCGAACCCACCACCATAGTTTGGGGGGTCGGCCACGGCTTTGGGGAGGGTTGAAAGAGGCCTAGGAAAGACCTATCCTACGACACCTAGCTATCCATCTAGGGGACCCAGCTTCATAAGCAATCTCTACTCCTTATTATCCTTCTTCAAACATGCTTAAGAAGACTTGAAGAATATTCGATAAAAGATTCAGATTCTTCATGAGTGTAGCGGAAATATGGCTACTCTGCTGCTAGGCAGCACCCAGCACCTGTGCTAGGTAGCACCCAGCACCTGTGCTAGGTAGCACCCAGCACCTGTGCTAGGCAGCACCCAGCACCTGTGCTAGGTAGCACCCAGCACCTGTGCTAGGTAGCACCCAGCACCTGTGCTAGGTAGCACCCAACACCTGTGCTAGGTAGCACCCAGCACCTGTGCTAGGTAGCACCCAGCACCTGTGCTAGGAAGCACCCAGCACCTGTGCTAGGTAGCACCCAGCACCTGTGCTAGGTAGCACCCAGCACCTGTGCTAGGCAGCACCCAGCACCTGTGCTAGGCAGCACCCAACACCTGTGCTAGGTAGCACCCAACACCTGTGCTAGGTAGCACCCAGCACCTGTGCTAGGCAGCACCCAGCACCTGTGCTAGGTAGCACCCAGCACCTGTGCTAGGTAGCACCCAGCACCTGTGCTAGGCAGCACCCAGCACCTGTGCTAGGCAGCACCCAACACCTGTGCTAGGCAGCACCCAGCACCTGTGCTAGGTAGCACCCAGCACCTGTGCTAGGTAGCACCCAGCACCTGTGCTAGGTAGCACCCAGCACCTGTGCTAGGCAGCACCCAGCACCTGTGCTAGGCAGCACCCAACACCTGTGCTAGGTAGCACCCAGCACCTGTGCTATGTAGCACCCAGCACCTGTGCTAGGCAGCACCCAGCACCTGTGCTAGGTAGCACCCAGCACCTGTGCTAGGTAGCACCCAGCACCTGTGCTAGGTAGCACCCAGCACCTGTGCTAGGCAGCACCCAGCACCTGTGCTAGGCAGCACCCAACACCTGTGCTAGGCAGCACCCAGCACCTGTGCTAGGCAGCACCCAGCACCTGTGCTAGGTAGCACCCAGCACCTGTGCTAGGCAGCACCCAGCACCTGTGCTAGGCAGCACCCAGCACCTGTGCTAGGCAGCACCCAGCACCTGTGCTAGGCAGCACCCAGCACCTGTGCTAGGCAGCACCCAGCACCTGTGCTAGGCAGCACCCAGCACCTGTGCTAGGTAGCACCCAGCACCTGTGCTAGGTAGCACCCAGCACCTGTGCTAGGTAGCACCCAGCACCTGTGCTAGGCAGCACCCAGCACCTGTGCTAGGTAACACCCAGCACCTGTGCTAGGTAGCACCCACACCTGTGGTAGGCAGCACCCAGCACCTGTGCTAGGTAGCACCCAGCACCTGTGCTAGGTAGCACCCAGCACCTGTGCTAGGTAGCACCCAGCACCTGTGCTAGGCAGCACCCAGCACCTGTGCTAGGTAGCACCCAGCACCTGTGCTAGGCAGCACCCAGCACCTGTGCTAGGTAGCACCCAACACCTGTGCTAGGCAGCACCCAGCACCTGTGCTAGGCAGCACCAAGCACCTGTGCTAGGCAGCACCCAGCACCTGTGCTAGGTAGCACCCAGCACCTGTGCTACGAAGCACCCAGCACCTGTGCTAGGCAGCACCCAGCACCTGTGCTACGAAGCACCCAGCACCTGTGCTAGGTAGCACCCAACACCTGTGCTAGGCAGCACCCAGCACCTGTGCTAGGCAGCACCCAGCACCTGTGCTAGGTAGCACCCAGCACCTGTGCTAGGTAGCACCCAACACCTGTGCTAGGCAGCACCCAGCACCTGTGCTAGGCAGCACCCAGCACCTGTGCTAGGTAGCACCCAGCACCTGTGCTAGGCAGCACCTGTGCTAGGTAGCACCCAGCACCTGTGCTAGGCAGCACCCAGCACCTGTGCTAGGCAGCACCCAACACCTGTGCTAGGCAGCACCCAGCACCTGTGCTAGGCAGCACCCAGCACCTGTGCTTGGTAGCACCCAGCACCTGTGCTAGGCAGCACCTGTGCTAGGTAGCACCCAGCACCTGTGCTAGGCAGCACCCAGCACCTGTGCTAGGCAGCACCCAGCACCTGTGCTAGGCAGCCCCCAGCACCTGTGCTAGGTAGCACCCAGCACCTGTGCTAGGTAGCACCCAACACCTGTGCTAGGCAGCACCCAGCACCTGTGCTAGGCAGCACCCAGCACCTGTGCTAGGTAGCACCCAGCACCTGTGCTAGGCACCACCTGTGCTAGGTAGCACCCAGCACCTGTGCTAGGCAGCACCCAGCACCTGTGCTAGGCAGCACCCAGCACCTGTGCTAGGCAGCCCCCAGCACCTGTGCTAGGTAGCACCCAGCACCTGTGCTAGGTAGCACCCAACACCTGTGCTAGGCAGCACCCAGCACCTGTGCTAGGCAGCACCCAGCACCTGTGCTAGGTAGCACCCAGCACCTGTGCTAGGCAGCACCTGTGCTAGGTAGCACCCAGCACCTGTGCTAGGCAGCACCCAGCACCTGTTCTAGGCAGCACCCAACACCTGTGCTAGGCAGCACCCAGCACCTGTGCTACGAAGCACCCAGCACCTGTGCTACGCAGCATCCAACACCTGTGCTAGGCAGCACCCAGCACCTGTGCTAGGCAGCACCCAACACCTGTGCTAGGCAGCACCCAGCACCTGTGCTAGGCAGCACCCAACACCTGTGCTAGGCAGCACCCAGCACCTGTGCTAGGTAGCACCCAACACCTGTGCTAGGCAGCACCCAGCACCTGTCCTAGGTAGCACCCAGCACCTGTGCTAGGTAGCACCCAGCACCTGTGCTAGGTAGCACCCAACACCTGTGCTAGGCAGCACCCAGCACCTGTGCTAGGTAGCACCCAACACCTGTGCTAGGTAGCACCCAGCACCTGTGCTAGGTAGCACCCAACACCTGTGCTAGGCAGCACCCAGCACCTGTGCTTGGTAGCACCCAACACCTGTGCTAGGTAGCACCCAGCACCTGTGCTAGGTAGCACCCAACACCTGTGCTAGGCAGCATCCAGTACTTGTGCTAGGTAGCACCTGTGCTAGGTAGCTCCCAGCACCTGTGCTAGGTAGCACCCAGCAACTGTGCTAGGTAGCACCCAGCACCTGTGCTAGGCAGCACCCAGCACCTGTGCTAGGTAGCACCCAGCACCTGTGCTAGGTAGCACCAAGCACCTGTGCTTGGTAGCACCCAACACCTGTGCTAGGTAGCACCCAGCACCTGTGCTAGGTAGCACCCAGCACCTGTGCTAGGCAGCACCTGTGCTAGGTAGCACCCAGCACCTGTGCTAGGCAGCACCCAGCACCTGTGCTAGGCAGCACCCAACACCTGTGCTAGGCAGCACCCAGCACCTGTGCTAGGCAGCACCCAACACCTGTGCTAGGTAGCACCCAGCACCTGTGCTAGGCAGCACCTGTGCTAGGTAGCACCCAGCACCTGTGCTAGGCAGCACCCAGCACCTGTGCTAGGCAGCACCCAGCACCTGTGCTAGGCAGCCCCCAGCACCTGTGCTAGGTAGCACCCAGCACCTGTGCTAGGTAGCACCCAACACCTGTGCTAGGCAGCACCCAGCACCTGTGCTAGGCAGCACCCAGCACTTGTGCTAGGTAGCACCCAGCACCTGTGCTAGGCAGCACCTGTGCTAGGTAGCACCCAGCACCTGTGCTAGGCAGCACCCAGCACCTGTGCTAGGCAGCACCCAGCACCTGTGCTAGGCAGCCCCCAGCACCTGTGCTAGGTAGCACCCAGCACCTGTGCTAGGTAGCACCCAACACCTGTGCTAGGCAGCACCCAGCACCTGTGCTAGGCAGCACCCAGCACCTGTGCTAGGTAGCACCCAGCACCTGTGCTAGGCAGCACCTGTGCTAGGTAGCACCCAGCACCTGTGCTAGGCAGCACCCAGCACCTGTTCTAGGCAGCACCCAACACCTGTGCTAGGCAGCACCCAGCACCTGTGCTACGAAGCACCCAGCACCTGTGCTACGCAGCATCCAACACCTGTGCTAGGCAGCACCCAGCACCTGTGCTAGGCAGCACCCAACACCTGTGCTAGGCAGCACCCAGCACCTGTGCTAGGCAGCACCCAACACCTGTGCTAGGCAGCACCCAGCACCTGTGCTAGGTAGCACCCAACACCTGTGCTAGGCAGCACCCAGCACCTGTGCTAGGTAGCACCCAGCACCTGTGCTAGGTAGCACCCAGCACCTGTGCTAGGTAGCACCCAACACCTGTGCTAGGCAGCACCCAGCACCTGTGCTAGGTAGCACCCAACACCTGTGCTAGGTAGCACCCAGCACCTGTGCTAGGTAGCACCCAACACCTGTGCTAGGCAGCACCCAGCACCTGTGCTTGGTAGCACCCAACACCTGTGCTAGGTAGCACCCAGCACCTGTGCTAGGCAGCACCAAGCACCTGTGCTAGGCAGCACCCAGCACCTGTGCTAGGTAGCACCCAGCACCTGTGCTACGAAGCACCCAGCACCTGTGCTAGGCAGCACCCAGCACCTGTGCTACGAAGCACCCAGCACCTGTGCTAGGTAGCACCCAACACCTGTGCTAGGCAGCACCCAGCACCTGTGCTAGGTAGCACCCAGCACCTGTGCTAGGTAGCACCCAGCACCTGTGCTAGGTAGCACCCAACACCTGTGCTAGGCAGCACCCAGCACCTGTGCTAGGCAGCACCCAGCACCTGTGCTAGGTAGCACCCAGCACCTGTGCTAGGCAGCACCTGTGCTAGGTAGCACCCAGCACCTGTGCTAGGCAGCACCCAGCACCTGTGCTAGGCAGCACCCAACACCTGTGCTAGGCAGCACCCAGCACCTGTGCTAGGCAGCACCCAGCACCTGTGCTAGGTAGCACCCAGCACCTGTGCTAGGCAGCACCTGTGCTAGGTAGCACCCAGCACCTGTGCTAGGCAGCACCCAGCACCTGTGCTAGGCAGCACCCAGCACCTGTGCTAGGCAGCCCCCAGCACCTGTGCTAGGTAGCACCCAGCACCTGTGCTAGGTAGCACCCAACACCTGTGCTAGGCAGCACCCAGCACCTGTGCTAGGCAGCACCCAGCACCTGTGCTAGGTAGCACCCAGCACCTGTGCTAGGCAGCACCTGTGCTAGGTAGCACCCAGCACCTGTGCTAGGCAGCACCCAGCACCTGTGCTAGGCAGCACCCAGCACCTGTGCTAGGCAGCCCCCAGCACCTGTGCTAGGTAGCACCCAGCACCTGTGCTAGGTAGCACCCAACACCTGTGCTAGGCAGCACCCAGCACCTGTGCTAGGCAGCACCCAGCACCTGTGCTAGGTAGCACCCAGCACCTGTGCTAGGCAGCACCCAGCACCTGTTCTAGGCAGCACCCAACACCTGTGCTAGGCAGCACCCAGCACCTGTGCTACGAAGCACCCAGCACCTGTGCTACGCAGCATCCAACACCTGTGCTAGGCAGCACCCAGCACCTGTGCTAGGCAGCACCCAACACCTGTGCTAGGCAGCACCCAGCACCTGTGCTAGGCAGCACCCAACACCTGTGCTAGGCAGCACCCAGCACCTGTGCTAGGTAGCACCCAACACCTGTGCTAGGCAGCACCCAGCACCTGTGCTAGGTAGCACCCAGCACCTGTGCTAGGTAGCACCCAGCACCTGTGCTAGGTAGCACCCAACACCTGTGCTAGGCAGCACCCAGCACCTGTGCTAGGTAGCACCCAACACCTGTGCTAGGTAGCACCCAGCACCTGTGCTAGGTAGCACCCAACACCTGTGCTAGGCAGCACCCAGCACCTGTGCTTGGTAGCACCCAACACCTGTGCTAGGTAGCACCCAGCACCTGTGCTAGGTAGCACCCAACACCTGTGCTAGGCAGCATCCAGTACTTGTGCTAGGTAGCTCCCAGCACCTGTGCTAGGTAGCACCCAGCAACTGTGCTAGGTAGCACCCAGCACCTGTGCTAGGCAGCACCCAGCACCTGTGCTAGGTAGCACCCAGCACCTGTGCTAGGTAGCACCAAGCACCTGTGCTTGGTAGCACCCAACACCTGTGCTAGGTAGCACCCAGCACCTGTGCTAGGTAGCACCCAGCACCTGTGCTAGGCAGCACCTGTGCTAGGTAGCACCCAGCACCTGTGCTAGGCAGCACCTGTGCTAGGTAGCACCCAGCACCTGTGCTAGGTAGCACCCAACACCTGTGCTAGGCAGCATCCAGTACTTGTGCTAGGCAGCACCTGTGCTAGGTAGCACCCAGCACCTGTGCTAGGCAGCACACAACACCTGTGCTAGGTAGCACCCAGCACCTGTGCTAGGCAGCACCTGTGCTAGGTAGCACCCGTGCTAGGTAGCACCCAGCACCTGTGCTAGGTAGCACCCAGCACCTGTGCTAGGTAGCACCCAGCACCTGTGCTAGGTAGCACCCAACACCTGTGCTAGGTAGCACCCAGCACCTGTGCTAGGTAGCACCCAGCACGTGTGCTAGGTAGCACCCAACACCTGTGCTAGGTAGCACTCAGACCTAGCTGCCATGTGGGGGTCACTGTTCATCACTTCAACTGTTACAATTGCAATTATTTTATTAATCTGGACTGGGAAATATTGCATGTAAATGATTGCATTCTTCCTCCTTGTTCTGCTACGTCATATGTCGAGTCATTCTGTTATACTCCTGCATGACTTGTCACCCAGCACCTGTGCTAGGCAGCCCCCAGCACCAGACAGCCCCAGCACCAGGCAGCCCCCAGCACCAGACAGCCCCAGCACCAGACAGCCCCCAGCACCAGCCAGCCCCCAACACCAGCCAGCGCCAAGCAGCCCCCAGCACCAGCCAGCGCCACGCACCAGCCAGCACCAGCCAGCCCCCAGTATCACCCAGCACCAAGCAGCCCCCAGCACCAGCCTGCCCCCAACACCAGCCAGCGCCTAGCACCAGCCAGCACAAGCCAGCCCCCAGCACCACCCAGCACCAAGCAGCCCCCAGCACCACCCAGCACCAAGCAGCCCCCAGCACCAGCCAGCCCCCCACACCAGCCAGCACCAGGCAGCCCCCAGCACCAGCTAGCCCCCCAGCACCAGCCAGCCCCTAACACCAGCCAGCTCCCAGCACCAGCCAACACCAGCCAGCCCCCAGCACGAGCCAGCACCAGGCAGCCCCCAGCACCAGCCAGCCCCCCAGCCCCAGCCAGCCCCTAGCACCAGCCAGCCCCCAGCACCAGCCAGCACCCAGCACCAGCCAGCCCCCAGCCCCAGCCAGCCCCCCAGCCCCAGCCAGCCCCTAGCACCAACCAGCTCTCAGCACCATCCAGACCCCAGCACCAGCCAGCCCCTCAGCACCAGCCAGCACCAGCCAGCCCCTAGCACCAGCCAGCCCCCCAGCCCCAGCCAGCCCCTAGCACCAGCCAGCCCTCAGCACCATCCAGACCCCAGCACCAGCCAGCCCCTCAGCACCAGCCAGCACCAGCCAGCCCCCCAGCACCAGCCAGCACCAGCCAGCCCCCCAGCACCAGCCAGCACCAGCCAGCCCCCCAGCACCAGCCAGCCCCCAGCACCAGCCAACACCAGCCAGCCCCCCAGCACCAGCCAGCCTCCAGCACCAGCCAACACCAGGCAGCACCCAGCCAGCCTCCAGCACCAGCCAGCCCCCAGCACCTGCCAGCCCCCCAGCACCAGCCAGCCCCTCAGCACCAGCCAGCCTCCAGCACCAGCCAGCCTCCAGCACCAGCCAGCCCCCCAGCACCAGCCAGCCCCTCAGCACCAGCCAGCACCAGCCATCCCCCCAGCACCAGCCAGCCCCCAGCACCAGCCAACACCAGGCAGCACCCAGCCAGCCTCCAGCACCAGCCAGCCCCCAGCACCTGCCAGCCCCCAGCACCAGCCAGCCCCCAGCACCAGCCAGCCCCCAGCACCAGCCAACCCCCAGCACCAGCCAGCCCCCAGCACCAGCCAGCCCCCAGCACCAGCCAGCCCCCAGAACCAGCCAACCCCCAGCACCAGCCAGCTTCCAGCACCAGCCAACCCCCAGCACCAGCCAGCCCCCAGCACCAGCCAGCCCACAGCACCAGCCAGACCCCAGCACCAGCCAGACCCCAGCCCCAGCCAGACCCCAGCACCAGCTAGCCCCCAGCACCAGCCAGCCCCCAGCACTAGCCAGACCCCAACACCAGCCAGCCCCCAGCACCAGCCAGACCCCAGCACCATCCAGCCCCCAGCACCAGCCAGCCTCCAGCACCAGCCTGCCCCCAACACCAGCCAGTGCCAAGCACCAGCCAGCACAAGCCAGCCCCCAGCACCACCCAGCACCAAGCAGACCCCAGCACCAGCCAGCACCTGGCAGCCCCCAGCACCAGCTAGCCCCCCATCACCAGCCAGCCCCTAGCACCAGCCAGCTCCCAGCACCAGCCAGACCCCAGCACCAGCCAGCACCAGCCAGCCCCCAGCACCAGCCAGCACCAGGCAGCCCCCAGCCCCAGCCAGCCGCCCAGCCCCAGCCAGCCCCTAGCACCAGCCAGCCCTCAGCACCATCCAGACCCCAGCACCAGCCAGCCCCTCAGCACCAGCCAGCACCAGCCAGCCCCCAGCACCAGCCAACACCAGCCAGCCTCCAGCACCAGCCAGCCCCCAGCACCAGCCAGCCCCCAGCACCAGCCAACCCCCAGCACCAGCCAGCTCCCAGCACCAGCCAGACCCCAGCACCAGCCAACCCCCAGCACCAGCCAGCTCCCAGCACCAGCCAGACCCCAGCACCAGCCAGCACCAGCCAGCCCCCAGCACCAGCCAGCCCCCAGCACCTGCCAGCCCCCAGCACCAGCCAACCCCCAGCACCAGCCAGCACCAGCCAGCCCCCAGCAACAGCCAGCCCCCAGCACCAGCCAGGCCCCAGCACCAGCCAGACCCCAGCACCAGCCAGCTCCCAGCACCAGCCAGACCCCAGCACCGGCCAGACCCCAGCACCAGCCAGACCCCAGCACCAGCCAGATCCCAGCACCAGCCAGCTCCCAGCACCAGCCAGCTCCCAGTACCAGCCAGCCCCCAGCACCAGGCCGCCCCCAGAACCAGCCAGCTCCCAGCACCAGCCAGACCCCAGCACCAGCCAGCCCCCAGCACCAGCCAGCTCCCAGCACCAGCCAGACCCCAGCACCAACCAGCTCCCAGCACCAGCCAGCCCCCAGCATCAGCCAGCTCCCAGCACCAGCCAGCTCCCAGCACCAGCCAGACCCCAGCACCAGCCAGCCCCCAGCACCAGCCAGACCCTAGCACCAGCCAGATCCCAGCACCAGCCAGCCCCCAGCACCAGCCAGACCCCAGCACCAGCCAGCTCCCAGCACCAGCCAGCTCCCAGCACCAGCCAGCCCCCAGCACCAGCCAGACCCCAGCACCAGCCAGCTCCCAGCACCAGCCAGCCCCCCAGCCCCAGCCAGCCCCTAGCACCAGCCAGCCCTCAGCACCATCCTGACCCCAGCACCAGCCAGCCCCCCAGCCCCAGCCAGCCCCTAGCACCAGCCAGCCCTCAGCATCATCCAGACCCCAGCACCAGCCAGCCCCCAGCACCAGCCAGCACCAGCCAGCCCCTAACCACCAGCCAGCACCAGCCAACACCAGGCAGCCCCCAGCACCAGCCAGCCTCCAGCACCAGCCAACACCAGGCAGCCCCCAGCACCAGCCAGCCCCCAGCACCAGCCAGCCCCCAGCACCAGCCAGCCCCCAGCACCAGCCAACACCAGGCAGCCCCCAGCACCAGCCAGCCTCCAGCACCAGCCAGCCCCAAGCACCTGCCAGCCCCCAGCGCCAGCCAGACCCCAGCACCAGCCAACCCCCAGCACCAGCCAGCACCAGCCAGCACCCAGCAACAGCCAGCCCCCAGCACCAGCCAGGCCCCAGCACCAGCCAGGCCCCAGCACCAGCCAGCACCCAGCAACAGCCAGCCTCCAGCACCAGCCAGCCCCCAGCACCAGCCAGCCCCCAGCACCAGCCAACCCCCAGCACCAGCCAGCTCCCAGCACCAGCCAGACCCCAGCACCAGCCAACCCCCAGCACCAGCCAGCTCCCAGCACCAGCCAGACCCCAGCACCAGCCAGCACCAGCCAGCCCCCAGCACCAGCCAGCCCCCAGCACCTGCCAGCCCCCAGCACCAGCCAACCCCCAGCACCAGCCAGCACCAGCCAGCCCCCAGCAACAGCCAGCCCCCAGCACCAGCCAGGCCCCAGCACCAGCCAGACCCCAGCACCAGCCAGCTCCCAGCACCAGCCAGACCCCAGCACCAGCCAGACCCCAGCACCAGCCAGACCCCAGCACCAGCCAGATCCCAGCACCAGCCAGCTCCCAGCACCAGCCAGCTCCCAGTACCAGCCAGCCCCCAGCACCAGGCCGCCCCCAGAACCAGCCAGCTCCCAGCACCAGCCAGACCCCAGCACCAGCCAGCCCCCAGTACCAGCCAGCTCCCAGCACCAGTCAAACCCCAGCACCAACCAGCTCCCAGCACCAGCCAGCCCCCAGCATCAGCCAGCTCCCAGCACCAGCCAGCTCCCAGCACCAGCCAGACCCCAGCACCAGCCAGCCCCCAGCACCAGCCAGACCCTAGCACCAGCCAGATCCCAGCACCAGCCAGCCCCCAGCACCAGCCAGACCCCAGCACCAGCCAGCTCCCAGCACCAGACAGCTCCCAGCACCAGCCAGCCCCCCAGCCCCAGCCAGCCCCTAGCACCAGCCAGCCCTCAGCACCATCCTGACCCCAGCACCAGCCAGCCCCCCAGCCCCAGCCAGCCCCTAGCACCAGCCAGCCCTCAGCACCATCCAGACCCCAGCACCAGCCAGCCCCCAGCACAAGCCAACACCAGCAAGCCCCCAGCACCAGCCAGCACCAGCCAGCACCAGCCAGCCCCTAACCACCAGCCAGCACCAGCCAACACCAGGCAGCCCCCAGCACCAGCCAGCCTCCAGCACCAGCCAACACCAGGCAGCCCCCAGCACCAGCCAGCCCCCCAGCCCCAGCCAGCCCCTAGCACCAGCCAGCCCTCAGCACCATCCAGACCCCAGCACCTGCCAGCCCCTCAGCACCAGCCAGCCCCCAGCACCAGCCAACACCAGCCAGCCTCCAGCACCAGCCAGCCCCCAGCACCAGCCAGCCCCCAGCACCAGCCAACCCCCAGCACCAGCCAGCTCCCAGCACCAGCCAGACCCCAGCACCAGCCAACCCCCAGCACCAGCCAGCTCCCAGCACCAGCCAGACCCCAGCACCAGCCAGCACCAGCCAGCCCCCAGCACCAGCCAGCCCCCAGCACCTGCCAGCCCCCAGCACCAGCCAACCCCCAGCACCAGCCAGCACCAGCCAGCCCCCAGCAACAGCCAGCCCCCAGCACCAGCCAGGCCCCAGCACCAGCCAGCCCCCAGCACCAGCCAGCTCCCAGCACCAGCCAGACCCCAGCACCGGCCAGACCCCAGCACCAGCCAGACCCCAGCACCAGCCAGATCCCAGCACCAGCCAGCTCCCAGCACCAGCCAGCTCCCAGTACCAGCCAGCCCCCAGCACCAGGCCGCCCCCAGAACCAGCCAGCTCCCAGCACCAGCCAGACCCCAGCACCAGCCAGCCCCCAGCACCAGCCAGCTCCCAGCACCAGCCAGACCCCAGCACCAACCAGCTCCCAGCACCAGCCAGCCCCCAGCATCAGCCAGCTCCCAGCACCAGCCAGCTCCCAGCACCAGCCAGACCCCAGCACCAGCCTGCCCCCAGCACCAGCCAGACCCTAGCACGAGGCAGATCCCAGCACCAGCCAGCCCCCAGCACCAGCCAGACCCCAGCACCAGCCAGCTCACAGCACCAGCCAGCTCCCAGCACCAGCCAGCCCTCAGCACCATCCAGACCCCAGCACCAGCCAGCCCCCCAGCCCCAGCCAGCCCCTAGCACCAGCCAGCCCTCAGCACCATCCTGACCCCAGCACCAGCCAGCCCCCCAGCCCCAGCCAGCCCCTAGCACCAGCCAGCCCTCAGCATCATCCAGACCCCAGCACCAGCCAGCCCCCAGCACCAGCCAGCACCAGCCAGCCCCCAGCACCAGCCAGCACCAGCCAGCCCCTAACCACCAGCCAGCACCAGCCAACACCAGGCAGCCCCCAGCACCAGCCAGCCTCCAGCACCAGCCAACACCAGGCAGCCCCCAGCACCAGCCAGCCCCCAGCACCAGCCAGCCCCCAGCACCAGCCAGCCCCCAGCACCAGCCAACACCAGGCAGCCCCCAGCACCAGCCAGCCTCCAGCACCAGCCAGCCCCAAGCACCTGCCAGCCCCCAGCGCCAGCCAGACCCCAGCACCAGCCAACCCCCAGCACCAGCCAGCACCAGCCAGCACCCAGCAACAGCCAGCCCCCAGCACCAGCCAGGCCCCAGCACCAGCCAGCACCAGCCAGCACCCAGCAACAGCCAGCCTCCAGCACCAGCCAGCCCCCAGCACCAGCCAGCCCCCAGCACCAGCCAGCCCCCAGCACCAGCCAGCTCCCAGCACCAGCCAGACCCCAGCACCAGCCAACCCCCAGCACCAGCCAGCTCCCAGCACCAGCCAGACCCCAGCACCAGCCAGCACCAGCCAGCCCCCAGCACCAGCCAGCCCCCAGCACCTGCCAGCCCCCAGCACCAGCCAACCCCCAGCACCAGCCAGCACCAGCCAGCCCCCAGCAACAGCCAGCCCCCAGCACCAGCCAGGCCCCAGCACCAGCCAGACCCCAGCACCAGCCAGCTCCCAGCACCAGCCAGACCCCAGCACCAGCCAGACCCCAGCACCAGCCAGACCCCAGCACCAGCCAGATCCCAGCACCAGCCAGCTCCCAGCACCAGCCAGCTCCCAGTACCAGCCAGCCCCCAGCACCAGGCCGCCCCCAGAACCAGCCAGCTCCCAGCACCAGCCAGACCCCAGCACCAGCCAGCCCCCAGCACCAGCCAGCTCCCTGCACCAGTCAAACCCCAGCACCAACCAGCTCCCAGCACCAGCCAGCCCCCAGCATCAGCCAGCTCCCAGCACCAGCCAGCTCCCAGCACCAGCCAGACCCCAGCACCAGCCAGCCCCCAGCACCAGCCAGACCCCAGCACCAGCCAGATCCCAGCACCAGCCAGCCCCCAGCACCAGCCAGACCCCAGCACCAGCCAGCTCCCAGCACCAGACAGCTCCCAGCACCAGCCAGCCCTCAGCACCATCCAGACCCCAGCACCAGCCAGCCCCCCAGCCCCAGCCAGCCCCTAGCACCAGCCAGCCCTCAGCACCATCCTGACCCCAGCACCAGCCAGCCCCCCAGCCCCAGCCAGCCCCTAGCACCAGCCAGCCCTCAGCACCATCCAGACCCAAGCACCAGCCAGCCCCCAGCACAAGCCAACACCAGCAAGCCCCCAGCACCAGCCAGCACCAGCCAGCACCAGCCAGCCCCTAACCACCAGCCAGCACCAGCCAACACCAGGCAGCCCCCAGCACCAGCCAGCCTCCAGCACCAGCCAACACCAGGCAGCCCCCAGCACCAGCCAGCCCCCAGCACCAGCCAACACCAGGCAGCCCCCAGCAACAGCCAGCCTCCAGCACCAGCCAGCCCCCAGCACCTGCCAGCCCCCAGCGCAAGCCAGACCCCAGCACCAGCCAACCCCCAGCACCAGCCAGCACCAGCCAGCACCCAGCAACAGCCAGCCCCCAGCACCAACCAGGCCCCAGCACCAGCCAGACCCCAGCACCAGCCAGCTCTCAGCACCAGCCAGACCCCAGCACCAGCCAGACCCCAGCACCAGCCAGATCCCAGCACCAGCCAGCTCCCAGCACCAGCCAGATCCGAGCACCAGCCAGCCCACAGCACCAGCCACCTCCCAGCACCAGCCAGACCCCAGCACCAGCCAGATCCCAGCACCAGCCAGCTCCCAGCACCAGCCAGACCCCAGCACCAGCCAGCTCCCAGCACCAGCCAGCTCCCAGCACCAGTCAGCTCCCAGCACCAGCCAGCTCCCAGCACCAGCCTGACCCCAGCACCAGCCAGCTCCCAGCACCAGCCAGCCCCCAGCATCAGCCAGCTCCCAGCACCAGCCAGCTCCCAGCACCAGCCAGCTCCCAGCACCAGCCAGCTCCCAGCACCAGCCTGACCCCAGCACCAGCCAGCTCCCAGCACCAGCCAGCCCTCAGCACCATCCAGACCCCAGCACCAGCCAGCCCCCCAGCCCCAGCCAGCCCCTAGCACCAGCCAGCCCTCAGCACCATCCAGACCCCAGCACCAGCCAGCCCCCCAGCCCCAGCCAGCCCCTAGCACCAGCCAGCCCTCAGCACCATCCAGACCCCAGCACCAGCCAGCCCCCAGCACCAGCAAGCACCAGCCAGCCCCCAGCACCAGCCAGCACCAGCCAGCACCAGCCAGCCCCTAACCACCAGCCAGCACCAGCCAACACCAGGCAGCCCCCAGCACCAGCCAGCCTCCAGCACCAGCCAACACCAGGCAGCCCCCAGCACCAGCCAGCCCCCAGCACCAGCCAGCCCCCAGCACCAGCCAACACCAGGCAGCCCCCAGCACCAGCCAGCCTCCAGCACCAGCCAGCCCCCAGCACCCGCCAGCCCCCAGCACCAGCCAACCCCCAGCACCAGCCAGCACCAGCCAGCCCCCAGCAACAGCCAGCCGCCAGCACCAGCCAGGCCCCAGCACCAGGCAGACCCCAGCACCGGCCAGCTCCCAGCACCAGCCAGACCCCAGCACCTGCCAGACCCCAGCACCAGCCAGCTCCCAGCACCAGCCAGCTCCCAGCACCAGCCAGCTCCCAGCACCAGCCAGACCCCAGCACCAGCCAGATCCCAGCACCAGCCAGCTCCCAGCACCAGCCAGATCCCAGCACCAGCAAGCCCACAGCACCAGCCACCTTCCAGCACCAGCCAGACCCCAGCACCAGCCAGATCCCAGCAACAGCCAGACCCCAGCACCAGCCAGACCCCAGCACCAGCCACCTCCCAGCACCAGCCAGACCCCAGCACCAGCCAGCCCCCAGCACCAGCCAGCTCCCAGCACCAGCCAGACCCCAGCACCAGCCAGCTCCCAGCACCAGCCAGCCCCTAACACCAGCCAGCTCCCAGCACCAGCCAGCCCCCAGCATCAGCCAGCTCCCAGCACCAGCCAGCTCCCAGCACCAGCCAGACCCCAGCACCAGCTAGATCCCAGCACCAGCCAGCCCCCAGCACCAGCCAGACCCCAGCACCAGCCAGCTCCCAGCACCAGCCTGCTCCCAGCACTAGCCAGCCCCCAGCACCAGCCAGATCCCAGCACCAGCCAGATCCTAGCACCAGCCACCTCCCAGCACCAGCCAGACCCCAGCACCAGCCAGCCCCCAGCACCAGCCAGCCCCCAGCACCAGGCCGCCCCCAGCACCAGCCAGCTCACAGCACCAGCCAGCCCCCAGCATCAGCAAGCTCCCAGCACCAGCCAGCTTCCAGCACCAGCCAGACCCCAGCACCAGCCACACCCCAGCACCAGCCAGCTCCCAACACCAGCCAGCTCCCAGCACCAGCTAGCCCCCAGCACCAGCCAGCCCCCAGCACCAGCCAGCCCCCAGCACCAGCGAGACCCCAGCACCAGCCAGACCCCAGCACCAGCCAGACCCCAGGCCCAGCCAGACCCCAGCACCAGCTAGCCCCAAGCACCAGCCAGCCCCCAGAACTAGCCAGACCCCAGCACCCGCCAGCCCCCAGCACCAGCCAGCCTTCAGCACCAGCCAGACCCCAGCACCGGCCAGACCCCAGCAGTAGCCAGATCCCAGCACCAGTCAGACCCCAGCACCAGCCAGACCCCAGCAGATGCCAAACCCCAGCACCAGCCAGCCCCCAGCACCAGCCAGACCCCAGCATCAGCCAGCCCCCAGCACCAGCCAGCCCCCAGCACCAGCCAGCCCCCAGCATCAGCCAGCTCCCAGCACCAGCCAGCCCCCAGCATCAGCCAGCCCCCAGCACCAGCCAGCCCCCAGCACCAGCCAGACCCCAGCACCAGAAAGCCCCCCAGCACCAGCCAGACCCCAGCACCAGCCAGACCCCAGCACCGGCCAGACACCAGCAGTAGCCAGACCCCAGCACCAGCCAGACCCCAGCACCAGCCAGATCCCAGCACCAGCCAGACCCCAGCACCAGCCAGATCCTAGCACCAGCCAGTCCCCAGCACCAGCCAGCCCCCAGCACCAGCCACCTCCCAGCACCAGCCAGATCCCAGCACCAGCCACCTCCCAGCACCAGCCAGACCCCAGCACCAGCCAGCCCCCAGCACCAGCCAGCCCCCAGCACCAGGCAGCCCCCAGCACCAGCCAGCTCCCAGCACCAGCCAGCCCCCAGCATCAGCCAGCTCCCAGCACCAGCCAGCTTCCAGCACCAGCCAGACCCCAGCACCAGCCAGACCACAGCACCAGCCAGCCCCCAGCACTAGCCAGACCCCAGCACCAGCCAGCCCCCAGCACCAGCCAGCCCCCTGCACCAGCCAACCCCCAGCACCAGCCAGCACCAGCCATCTCCCAACACCAGCCACCACCCAGCACCAGCCAGCTCCCAGCACCAGCCAGCCCCCAGCACCAACCAGACCCCAGCACCAGCCAGACCCCAGCACCAGCCAGCTCCCAGCACCAGCCAGCTCCCAGCACCAGCCAGCCCCCAGCACCAGCCAGCTCCCAGCACCAGCCAGCCCCCAGCACCAGCCAGCCCCCAGCACCAGCCAGCCCCCCGCACCAGCCAGACCCCAGCACCAGCCAGACCCCAGCACCAGCCAGACCCCAGCACCCGCCAGACCCCAGCCCCAGCCAGACCCCAGCACCAGCTAGCCCCCAGCACCAGCCAGCCCCCAGCACCAGCCAGACCCCAGCACCATCCAGCCTCCAGCACCAGTCAGCCCCCAGCACCAGCCAGCCCCAGCACCAGCCAGCCCCAGCACCAGCCAGCCCCCAGCACCAGCCAGCCCCCAGCACCAGCCAGCCCCCAGTACCAGCCAGCCCCCAGCACCAGCCAGCCCCAGCACCAGCCAGCCCCCAGCACCAGCCAGCCCCAGCACCAGCCAGCCCCAGCACCAGCCAGCCCCCAGCACCAGCCAGCCCCCAGCACCAGCCAGCCCCCAGCATCAGCCAGCCCCCAGCACCAGCCAGCCCCCAGCACCAGCCAGCCCCCAGCACCAGCCAGCCCCCAGCATCAGCCAGCCCCCAGCACCAGCCAGACCCCAGCACCAGCCAGCCCCCAGCACAAGCCACCTTCCAGCACCAGCCAGACCCCAGCACCGGCCAGACCCCAGCAGTAGCCAGACCCCAGCACCAGCCAGACCCCAGCACCAGCCAGACCCCAGCAGTAGCCAGACCCCAGCACCAGCCAGCCCCCAGCACCAGCCAGACCCCAGCACCAGCCAGCCCCCAGCACCAGCCAGCCCCCAGCACCAGCCAGCCCCCAGCATCAGCCAGCCCCCAGCCCCAGCCAGCCCCCAGCATCAGCCAGCACCCAGCACCAGCCAGACCCCAGCACCAGCCAGCCCCCAGCACCAGCCAGACCCCAGCACCAGCAAGCCCCCAGCACCAGCCAGCTTCCAGCACCAGCCAGACCCCAGCACCGGTCAGACCCCAGCAGTGGCCAGACCCCAGCACCAGCCAGACCCCAGCACCAGCCAGCCCCCATCACCAGCCAGACCCCAGCACCTGCCAGCCCCCAGCACCAGCCAGCCCCCAGCACCAGCCAACCCCCAGCACCTGCCAGCCCCCAGCACCAGCCAGACCCCAGCACCTGCCAGCCCCCAGCACCAGCCAGACCCCAGCACCAGGCAGACCCCAGCACCAGGCAGCCCCCAACACCAGCCAGCCCCCAGCACCAGGCAGCCCCCAACACCAGCCAGCCCCCAGCACCAGCCAGCCCCCAGCACCAGCCAGCCCCCAGCACCAGCCAGCCCCCAGCACCAGGCAGACCCCAGCACCAGGCAGCCCCTAAAACCAGCCTGCCCCTAGCACCAGCCAGCCCCCAGCACCAGGCAGCCCCCAACACCAGCCAGCCCCCAGCACCAGCCAGCCCCCAACACCAGCCAGACCCCAGCACCAGCCAGCCCCCAGCACCAGCCAGCCCCCAGCACCAGGCAGCCCCCAGCACCAGGCAGCCCCCAGCACCAGGCAACCCCCAGCAGCAGGCAGCCCCTAAAACCAGCCTGCCCCTAGCACCAGCCAGCCCCCAGCACCAGGCAGCCCCCAGCACCAGGCAGCCCCTAAAACCAGCCTGCCCCCAGCACCAGCCAGCCCCCAGCACCAGCCAGCCACCAGCACCATCCAGCTCCCAGCACCAGCCAGCACCAGCCATCCCCCAGCACCAGCCAGCCCCCAGCACCAGGCAGCCCCCAGCACCAGGCAGCCCCCAAAACCAGCCTGCCCCCAGCACCAGCCAGCCCCCAGCACCAGCCAGCCACCAGCACCAGCCAGCTCCCAGCACCAGCCAGCACCAGCCATCCCCCAGCACCAGCAAGCCCCCAGCACCAGCCAGCCCCCAGCACCAGCCAGCTCCCAGCACCAGCCAGCCCCCAGCACCAGCCAGACCCCAGCACCAGCCAGCCCCCAGCACCAGCCAGCTCCCAGCACCAGCCAGCCCCCAGCACCAGCCAGCCCCCAGCACCAGCCAGCCCCCAGCACCAGCCAGCCCCCAGCACCAGCCAGACCCCAGCACCAGCCAGCCCCCAGCACCAGCCAGCTCCCAGCACCAGGCAGCCCCCAGCACCAGCCAGCTCCCAGCACCAGGCAGCCCCCAGCACCAGCCAGCCCCCAGCACCAGCCAGCCCCCAGCACCAGTCAGCTCCCAGCACCAGCCAGCCCCCAGCACCAGCCAGCCCCCAGCACCAGCCAGCTCCCAGCACCAGCCAGCCCCCAGCACCAGCCAGCTCCCAGCACCAGCCAGACCCCAGCAAAGTGAGCAATAAGAGACAAGGTCACTCTGACCAACAGATTACAATCCAATTCCACCAGACAAGTTACAATCATTGTGGTGTTGATTGTTAGAGAAGGTGAGTGGATCATCTGGGTTATTAACCCTTACGCAGGAGGGATTACGTGGATAACTTTAGACCAGGTTATGTTAGGTCAGGTTATGTTAGACCAGGTTATGTTAGCCCAGGTTATGTTAGACCAGGTTATGTTAGACCAGGTTATGTTAGGTCAGGTTATGTTAGACCAGGTTATGTTAGACCAGGTTATGTTAGACCAGGTTATGTTAGGTCAGGTTATGTTAGACCAGGTTATGTTAGACCAGGTTATGTTAGACCAGGTTATGTTAGACCAGGTTATGTTAGACCAGGTTATGTTAGACCAGGTTATGTTAGACCAGGTTATGTTAGGTCAGGTTATGTTAGACCAGGTTATGTTAGACCAGGTTATGTTAGACCAGGTTATGTTAGACCAGGTTATGTTAGGTCAGGTTATGTTAGACCAGGTTATGTTAGCCCAGGTTATGTTAGACCAGGTTATGTTAGGTCAGGTTATGTTAGGTCAGGTTATGTTAGGTCAGGTTATGTTAGGCTAGGTTATGTTAGACCAGATTATGTTAGACCAGGTTATGTTAGGTCAGGTTATGTTAGACCAGGATTTGTTAGACCAGGTTATGTTAGGTCAGGTTATGTTAGGTCATGTTATGTTAGGTCAGGTTATGTTAGGTCAGGTTATGTTAGACCAGGATTTGTTAGACCAGGTTATGTTAGGTCAGGTTATGTTAGGTCAGGTTATGTTAGACCAGGTTATGTTAGGTCAGGTTATGTTAGGTCAGGTTATGTTAGGTCAGGTTATGTTAGGCTAGGTTATGTTAGACCAGATTATGTTAGACCAGGTTATGTTAGGTCAGGTTATGTTAGACCAGGATTTGTTAGACCAGGTTATGTTAGGTCAGGTTATGTTAGACCAGGTTATGTTAGACCAGGTTATGTTAGACCAGGTTATGGTAGACCAGGTTATGTTAGACCAGGTTATGTTAGGTCAGGTTATGTTAGGTCAGGTTATGTTAGGCTAGGTTAGGTTAGGTCAGGTTAGGTTAGGTCAGGTTATGTTAGGTCAGGTTATGTCAGGCCAGGTTAGGTTAGACCAGGTTATGTTAGACCAGGTTATGTTAGACCAGGTTATGTTAGACCAGGTTATGTTAGACCACGTTAGGTTAGATCAGGTTAAGTTAGGTCAGGTTATGTTAGGTCAGGTAATGTTAGACCAGGTTATGTTAGGTCAGGTTATGTTAGGTCAGGTTATGTTAGGTCAGGTTAAGTTAGGCCAGGTTAAGTTAGACCATGTTATGTTAGGTCAGGTTAAGTTAGGCCAGGTTAAGTTAGGCCAGGTTAGGTTAGACCAGGTTAAGTTAGGTCAGGTTATGTTAGGTCAGGTTATGTTAGACCAGGTTATGTTAGGTCAGGTTATGTTAGGCCAGGTTAAGTTAGGTCAGGTTATGTTAGGCCAGGTTATGTTAGGCTAGGTTAGGTTAGACCAGGTTATGTTAGGCTAGGTTATGTTAGGTCAGGTTATGTTAGGCCAGGTTATGTTAGGCCAGGTTATGTTAGGCCAGGTTATGTTAGGTCAGGTTATGTTAGGTTAGGTTATGTTAGGTCAGGTTATGTTAGGTCAGGTTATGTTAGACCAGGTTATGTTAGGCCAGGTTATGTTAGACCAGGTTATGTTAGGTCAGGTTATGTTAGACCAGGTTATGTTAGACCAGGTTATGTTAGGCCAGGTTATGTTAGACCAGGTTATGTTAGGCCAGGTTATGTTAGACCAGGTTATGTTAGGTCAGGTTATGTTAGGTCAGGTTATGTTAGGTCAGGTTATGTTAGGTCAGGTTATGTTAGGTCAGGTTATGTTAGGTCAGGTTATGTTAGACCAGGTTATGTTAGCTCAGGTTATGTTAGCTCAGGTTATGTTAGACCAGGTTATGTTAGACCAGGTTATGTTAGGTCAGGTTATGTTAGACCAGGTTATGTTAGCTCAGGTTATGTTAGCTCAGGTTATGTTAGACCAGGTTATGTTAGCCCAGGTTATGTTAGACCAGGTTATGTTAGCTCAGGTTATGTTAGCTCAGGTTATGTTAGACCAGGTTATGTTAGCCCAGGTTATGTTAGCTCAGGTTATGTTAGCTCAGGTTATGTTAGACCAGGTTATGTTAGCCCAGGTTATGTTAGCTCAGGTTATGTTAGACCAGGTTATGTTAGCCCAGGTAATGTTAGCCCAGGTTATGTTAGCTCTGGTTATGTTAGCCCAGGTTATGTTAGCTCAGGTTATGTTAGGCCAGGTTATGTTAGACCAGGTTATGTTAGCTCTGGTTATGTTAGCCCAGGTTATGTTAGCTCAGGTTATGTTAGGCCAGGTTATGTTAGACCAGGTTATGTTAGACCAGGTTAGGTTAGGCCAGGCTATGTTAGACCAGGTTATGTTAGACCAGGTTAGGTTAGGTCAGGTTATGTTAGACCAGGTTATGTTAGACCAGGTTATGTTAGGCCAGGTTATGTTAGGTCAGGTTATGTTAGGTCAGGTTATGTTAGGCCAGGTTATGTTAGACCAGGTTATGTTAGGTCAGGTTATGTTAGGTCAGGTTATGTTAGGCCAGGTTATGTTAGACCAGGTTATGTTAGACCAGGTTATGTTAGGCCAGGTTATGTTAGGCCAGGTTGTGTTAGACCAGGTTATGTTAGGTCAGGTTATGTTAGACCAGGTTATGTTAGACCAGGTTATGTTAGGCCAGGTTATGTTAGGCCAGGTTGTGTTAGACCAGGTTATGTTAGGTCAGGTTATGTTAGACCAGGTTATGTTAGGTCAGGTTATGTTAGTCCCAAGTTATGTTAGACCAGGTTATGTTAGACCAGGTTATGTTAGACCAGGTTATGTTAGACCAGGTTATGTTAGGTCAGGTTATGTTAGACCTGGTTATGTTAGGCCAGGATAGGTTAGACCAGGTTATGTTAGGCTAGGTTATGTTAGGCTAGGTTAGGTTAGACCAGGTTATGTTAGGCTAGGTTATGTTAGGCTAGGTTATGTTAGACCAGGTTAGGTTAGACCAGGTTAGGTTAGACCAGGTTATGTTAGACCAGGTTAGGTTAGACCAGGTTATGTTAGGCTAGGTTATGTTAGGCTAGGTTATGTTAGACCAGGTTATGTTAGACCAGGTGATGTTAGACCAGGTTATGTTAGGTCAGGTTATGTTAGACTAGGTTAGGTTAGACCAGGTTTTGTTAGGTCAGGTTATGTTAGACCAGGTTAGGTTAGACCAGGTTATGTTAGACCAGGTTATGTTAGACCAGGTTATGTTAGGTCAGGTTATGTTAGGTCAGATTATGTTAGACCAGGTTATGTTAGACCAGGTTATGTTAGACCAGGTTATGTTAGGCTAGGTTATGTTAGGCTAGGTTATGTTAGACCAGGTTATGTTAGACCAGGTTAGGTTAGACCAGGTTAGGTTAGACCAGGTTATGTTAGGCTAGGTTATGTTAGGCTAGGTTATGTTAGACCAGGTTATGTTAGACCAGGTTATGTTAGACCAGGTTATGTTAGGCCAGGTTATGTTAGGCCAGGTTATGTTAAACCAGGTTATGTTAGACCAGGTTATGTTAGACCAGGTTATGTTAGGTCAGGTTATGTTAGGCCAGGTTATGTTAGACCAGGTTATGTTAGGTCAGGTTATGTTAGACCAGGTTATGTTAGACCAGGTTATGTTAGGTCAGGTTATGTTAGACCAGGTTATGTTAGACCAGGTTATGTTAGGTCAGGTTATGTTAGACTAGGTTATGTTAGGTCAGGTTATGTTAGACCAGGTTATGTTAGACCAGGTTATGTTAGACCAGGTTATGTTAGACCAGGTTATGTTAGACCAAGTTATGTTAGACCAGGTTATGTTAGACCAGGTTATGTTAGGCCAGGTTATGTTAGACCAGGTTATGTTAGACCAGGTTATGTTAAACCAGGTTATGTTAGGTCAGGTTATGTTAGTCCCAGGTTATGTTAGAGCAGGTTATGTTAGGCCAGGTTATGTTAGACCAGGTTATGTTAGACCATTTTATGTTAGACCAGGTTATGTTAGACCAGGTTATGTTAGACCAGGTTATGTTAGGTCAGGTTATGTTAGGCCAGGTTATGTTAGACCAGGTTATGTTAGACCAGGTTATGTTAGACCAGGTTATGTTAGACCAGGTTATGTTAGGTCAGGTTATGTTAGACCAGGTTATGTTAGACCAGGTTATGTTAGGTCAGGTTATGTTAGGCCAGGTTAGGTTAGACCAGGTAATGTTAGGCTAGGTTAGGTTAGACCAGGTTATGTTAGGCTAGGTTATGTTAGGCTAGGTTATGTTAGACCAGGTTATGTTAGACAAGGTTAGGTTAGACCAGGTTATGTTAGTCCAGGTTAGGTTAGACCAGGTTATGTTAGGCTAGGTTATGTTAGGCTACGTTATGTTAGACCAGGTTATGTTAGGTCAGGTTATGTTAGACCAGGTTATGTTAGGTCAGGTTATGTTAGACCAGGTTAGGTTAGACCAGGTTATGTTAGATCAGGTTATGTTAGACCAGGTTAGGTTAGACCAGGTTATGTTAGGTCAGGTTATGTTAGACCAGGTTAGGTTAGACCAGGTTATGTTAGACCAGGTTATGTTAGACCAGGTTATGTTAGACCAGGTTATGTTAGACCAGGTTAGGTTAGACCACGTTATGTTAGACCGGGGTTAGGTTAGACAAGTTTATGTTAGACCAGGTTAGGTTAGAACAGGTTATGTTAGACCAGGTTATGTTAGACCAGGTTTGGTTAGACCAGGTTAGGTTAGACCAGGTTATGTTAGACCAGGTTATGTTAGGTCAGGTTATGTTAGACCAGGTTATGTTAGACCAAGTTATGTTAGGCCAGGTTATGTTAGTCCCAGGTTATGTTAGGCCAGGTTATGTTAGACCAGGTTATGTTAGTCCCAGGTTATGTTAGACCAGGTTATGTTAGGTCAGGTTATGTTAGGTCAGGTTATGTTAGGCCAGGTTATGTTAGTCCCAGGTTATGTTAGGCCAGGTTATGTTAGGCCAGGTTCGGTTAGACCAGGTTATGTTAGTCCAGGTTATGTTAGACCAGGTTATGTTAGGCCAGGTTATGTTAGGTCAGGTTATGTTAGGTCAGGTTATGTTAGGCCAGGTTATGTTAGGTCAGGTTATGTTAGACCAGGTTATGTTAGGCCAGGTTATGTTAGGCCAGGTTATGTTAGGCCAGGTTATGTTAGACCAGGTTATGTTAGGCCAGGTTATGTTAGGCCAGGTTATGTTAGGTCAGGTTATGTTAGACCAGGTTATGTTAGGTCAGGTTATGTTAGTCCAGGTTATGTTAGGTCAGGTTATGTTAGACCAGGTTATGTTAGACCAGGTTATGTTAGACCAGGTTATGTTAGGCCAGGTTATGTTAGGCCAGGTTATGTTAGACCAGGTTATGTTAGACCAGGTTATGTTAGACCAGGTTATGTTAGTCCAGGTTATGTTAGGTCAGGTTATGTTAGACCAGGTTATGTTAGACCAGGTTATGTTAGACCAGGTTATGTTAGGCCAGGTTATGTTAGACCTGGTTATGTTAGACCAGGTTATGTTAGACCAGGTTATGTTAGGTCAGGTTATGTTAGTCCAGGTTATGTTAGGTCAGGTTATGTTAGACCAGGTTATGTTAGACCAGGTTATGTTAGGCCAGGTTATGTTAGTCCCAGGTTTTGTTAGACCAGGTTATGTTAGGCCAGGTTATGTTAGGTCAGGTTATGTTAGACCAGGTTATGTTAGACCAGGTTATGTTAGACCAGGTTATGTTAGACCAGGTTATGTTAGGCCAGGTTATGTTAGACCAGGTTATGTTAGTCCCAGGTTATGTTAGGTCAGGTTATGTTAGACCAGGTTATGTTAGACCAGGTTATGTTAGACCAGGTTATGTTAGTCCTAGGTTATGTTAGACCAGGTTATGTTAGGCCAGGTTATGTTAGACCAGGTTATGTTAGACCAGGTTATGTTAGACCAGGTTATGTTAGACCAGGTTATGTTAGACCAGGTTATGTTAGGTTAGGTTATGTTAGACCAGGTTATGTTAGGCCAGGTTATGTTAGACCAGGTTATGTTAGACCAGGTTATGTTAGACCAGGTTATGTTAGACCAGGTTATGTTAGACCAGGTTATGTTAGACCAGGTTATGTTAGACCAGGTTATGTTAGGCCAGGTTATGTTAGACCAGGTTATGTTAGACCAGGTTATGTTAGTCCCAGGTTATGTTAGACCAGGTTATGTTAGGCCAGGTTATGTTAGGCCAGGTTATGTTAGACCAGGTTATGTTAGGCCAGGTTATGTTAGGTCAGGTTATGTTAGACCAGGTTATGTTAGACCAGGTTATGTTAGGTCAGGTTATGTTAGACCAGGTTATGTTAGACCAGGTTATGTTAGACCAAGTTATGTTAGTCCCAGGTTATGTTAGACCAGGTTATGTTAGGCCAGGTTATGTTAGGCCAGGTTATGTTAGACCAGGTTATGTTAGACCAGGTTATGTTAGACCAGGTTATGTTAGACCAGGTTATGTTAGACCAGGTAACATAGACCAGGTAACATAGACCAGGTAACATAGGCCAGCACTTGAGCCAGCCTTCACACACTAATACATAACTAGTCACTGTAAAATTATAGTTATTACTTCTGACCTAAATTCTATTTCCGTCGAACATTTCCAACTTAATAAAGATTAACCGTAATTCATTATTTTCACGGCATTAACAAGAATGTAGCATTGTAACAGTTAACACGACTGTGTTAATGTAAGAGTTAATATGACTGTGACACTGTAAGGGTTAACAAGACTATGACAGTGTAAGGGTTAACAATACAGTGACAGTGTAAGGGTTAACAAGACTATGACAGTGTAAGGGTTAACATGACTGTGACAGTGTAAGGGTTAACAATACAGTGACAGTGTAAGGGTTAACATGACAGTGACAGTGTAAGGGTTAACAATACTGTGACAGTGTAAGGGTTAACAATACAGTGACAGTGTAAGAGTTAACAATACTGTGACAGTGTAAGGGTTAACAATACAGTGACAGTGTAAGGGTTAACATGACAGTGACAGTGTAAGGGTTAACAATACAGTGACAGTGTAAGGGTTAACATGACTGTGACAGTGTAAGGGTTAACATGACTGTGACAGTGTAAGGGTTAACATGACTGTGACAGTGTAAGGGTTAAGAATACAGTGACAGTGTAAGGGTTAACATGACAGTGACAGTGCAAGGGTTAAGAATACAGTGACAGTGTAAGGGTTAACAATACAGTGACAGTGTAAGGGTTAACAATACAGTGACAGTGTAAGAGTTAACAATACAGTGACAGTGTAAGGGTTAACAATACAGTGACAGTGTAAGGGTTAACAATACTGTGACAGTGTAAGGGTTAACATGACTGTGACAGTGTAAGGGTTAACATGACTGTGACAGTGTAAGGGTTAACAATACTGGACTGTGCTGTACAGTAGTGTTTTATTCAATACTGTGCTATACAGTACTGTGCTATACAGTACTGTGCTATACAGTACTGTGCTATTCAATACTGCGATATACAGTACTGTGCTATACAGTACTGTGCTATACAGTACTGTGCTATACAGTACTGTGCTATACAGTACTGTGCTATAGTGTACTGTGCTATAAAGTACTGTGCTATACAGTACTGTGCTATACTGTACTATAGAGTACTGTGCTATAGAGTACTGTGCTATACAGTACTGTGCTATACTGTGCTATAAAGTACTGTGCTATACAGTACTGTGCTATACAGTACTGTGCTATACAGTACTGTGCTATACTGTGCTATAAAGTACTGTGCTATACAGTACTGTGCTATACAGTACTGTGCTATACAGTACTGTGCTATACAGTACTGTGCTATACAGTACTGTGCTATTCAGTACTGTGCTATAAAGTACTGTGCTATACAGTACTGTGCTATTCATTACTGCGATATACCGTACTGTGCTATTCATTACTGCGATATACAGTACTGTGCTATAGAGTACTGTGCTATACAGTACTGTGCTATACAGTACTGTGCTATACAGTACTGTGCTATACTGTGCTATAAAGTACTGTGCTATACAGTACTGTGCTATACAGTACTGTGCTATTCAGTACTGTGCTATTCAGTACTGTGCTATTCATTACTGCGATATACAGTACTGTGCTATACAGTACTGTGCTATACAGTACTGTGCTATTCAGTACTGTGCTATACAGTACTGTGCTATACAGTACTGTGCTATACAGTACTGTGCTATTCATTACTGCGATATACAGTACTGTGCTATACTGTACTATAGAGTACTGTGCTATAGAGTACTGTGCTATACAGTACTGTGCTATACAGTACTGTGCTATACAGTACTGTGCTATACTGTGCTATACAGTACTGTGCTATACTGTACTATAGAGTACTGTGTTATAGAGTACTGTGCTATACAGTACTGTGCTATTCAATACTGCGATATACAGTACTGTGCTATTCATTACTGCGATATACAGTACTGTGCTATACAGTACTGTGCTATACAGTACTGTGCTATTCAATACTGCGATATACAGTACTGTGCTATTCATTACTGCGATATACAGTACTGTGCTATACAGTACTGTGCTATACAGTACTGTGCTATACAGTACTGTGCTATACAGTACTGTGCTATTCATTACTGCGATATACAGTACCGTGCTATACAGTACTGTGCTATAGAGGACTGTCGTATAGCGTATATACGCAGGACTGTGGACATGAGCGTCTTTAAAAGTGACTTACCCCCCCCCCCTTCCCCCCATGTCCTCTTCCCCCCCCTTCCCCCATGTCGTCTTCCCCCATCCCAGTCCCCCCCCCCCCCCTAACAAGCCCCAGGAGACGGAGTCAATTTCAGCAAATCATCTCTTTTTCCGTTACTCTGTGAAGGTCTGTTGTGGTCTGTTGTTGTGCAAGTTTTCACTACCTGGCTCCTTTCCTGGGCCCCCCCCCCCCTGCGTGGACTCCAGGGGCCCTTGCTTGGACTCCAGGGCCCCTGCTTGGACTCCAGGTGCCACTGCTTGGACTCCAGGGCCCCTGCTTGAACTCCAGGGCCCCTGCTTGGACTCTAGGGCCCCTGCTTGGACTCCTATGTCCCCTGCTTGGACTTCAGCGGGCCCTCGCTTGGACTCCAGGTGCCCCTGCTTGGACTCCAGGGGCCCCTGCTTGGACTCCTGGGTCCCCTGCTTGGACTCCAGGGGCTCCTGCTTGGACTCCAGGGGCCCCTGCTTGGACTCCAGGTGCCCCTGCTTGGACTCCAGGGACCCTGCTTGGACTTCAGCGGGCCCTCGCTTGGACTCCAAGGCCCCTGCTTGGACTCCAAGGGTCTTGCTTGGACTCCAAGGCCCTTGCTTGGACTCCAGGGACCCTGCTTGGACTCCTATGTCCCCTGCTTGGACTTCAGCGGGCCCTCGCTTGGACTCCAAGGCCCCTGCTTGGACTCCAAGGCCCTTGCTTGGACTCCAGGGGCCCCTGCGTGGACTCCAGGGGCCCCTGCTTGGACTCCAGGGCCCCTGCTTGGACTCCTGGGTCCCCTGCTTGGACTCCAGGGCCACTGCTTGAACTCCAGGGGGCCCCTGCTTGGACTCCAGGGGCCCCGGCTTGGACTCCAATGCCCCTGCTTGGACTCCAAGGCCCCTGCTTGGACTCCAGGGACCCTGCTTGGACTCCTGGGTCCCCTGCTTGAACTCCAGGGCCCCTGCTTGGACTCCTATGTCCCCTGCTTGGACTTCAGCGGGCCCTCGCTTGGACTCCAAGGCCCCTGCTTGGACTCCAAGGGTCTTGCTTGGACTCCAAGGCCCTTGCTTGGACTCCAGGGACCCTGCTTGGACTCCTATGTCCCCTGCTTGGACTTCAGCGGGCCCTCGCTTGGACTCCAAGGCCCCTGCTTGGACTCCAAGGCCCTTGCTTGGACTCCAGGGGCCCCTGCTTGGACTCCAGGGGCCCCTGCTTGGACTCCTGGGTCCTCTGCTTGGACTCCAGGGCCCCTGTTTGAACTCCTGGGTCCCCTGCTTGGACTCCAGGGCCCCTGCTTGGACTCCTATGTCCCCTGCTTGGACTTCAGCGGGCCCTCGCTTGGACTCCAAGGCCCCTGCTTGGACTCCAAGGGTCTTGCTTGGACTCCAAGGCCCTTGCTTGGACTCCAGGGGCCCCTGCTTGGAATCCAGGGGCCCCTGCTTGGACTCCAATGCCCCTGCTTGGAATCCAAGGCCCCTGCTTGGACTCCAGGGACCCTGCTTGGACTCCTGGGTCCCCTGCTTGAACTCCAGGGCCCCTGCTTGGACTCCTATGTCCCCTGCTTGGACTTCAGCGGGCCCTCGCTTGGACTCCAAGGCCCCTGCTTGGACTCCAAGGGTCTTGCTTGGACTCCAAGGCCCTTGCTTGGACTCCAGGGACCCTGCTTGGACTCCTATGTCCCCTGCTTGGACTTCAGCGGGCCCTCGCTTGGACTCCAAGGCCCCTGCTTGGACTCCAAGGCCCTTGCTTGGACTCCAGGGGCCCCTGCTTGAACTCCAGGGGCCCCTGCATGGACTCCTGGGTCCCCTGCGTGGACTCCAGGGCCCCTGTTTGAACTCCTGGGTCCCCTGCTTGGACTCCAGGGCCCCTGCTTGGACTCCTATGTCCCCTGCTTGGACTTCAGCGGGCCCTCGCTTGGACTCCAAGGCCCCTGCTTGGACTCCAAGGGTCTTGCTTGGACTCCAAGGCCCTTGCTTGGACTCCAGGGGCCCCTGCTTGGACTCCAGGGGCCCCTGCTTGGACTCCAATGCCCCTGCTTGGAATCCAAGGCCCCTGCTTGGACTCCAGGGACCCTGCTTGGACTCCTGGGTCCCCCTGCTTGGACTCCAGGGCCCCTGCTTGGACTCCTATGTCGCCTGCTTGGACTTCAGCGGGCCCTCACTTGGACTCCAAGGCCCCTGCTTGGACTCCAAGGCCCTTGCTTGGACTCCAGCGGCCCCTGCTTGGACTCCAGGGGCCAGTGCTTGGACTCCTGGGTCCCCTGCTTGGACTCCATGGCCCCTGTTTGGACTCCTATGTCCCCTGCTTGGACTTCAGCGGGCCCTCGATTGGACTCCAAGGCCCCTGCTTGGACTCCAAGGCCCTTGCTTGGACTACAAGGCCCTTGCTTGGACTCCAGGGGCCCCTGCTTGGACTCCAAGGGCCCCTGCTTGGACTCCAATGCCCCTGCTTGGACTCCAAGGCCCCTGCTTGGACTCCAAGGCCCCTGCTTGGACTCCAGGGCCCCTGCTTGGACTCATGGGTCCCCTGCTTGAACTCCAGGGGCCTCTGCTTGGACTCCAGGGCCCCAGCTTGGACTACAGGGGCCCCTGCTCGGACGGGGGGACGCACTCCAGGGCCCTGGTCGGACGGAGAGACGCACTCCAGGGGGCCCTGCTCGGACGGGGGGACGCACTCCAGGGGGCCCTGCTCGGACGGAGAGACGCACTCCAGGGGGCCCTGCTCGGACGGAGAGACGCACTCCAGGGGGCCCTGCTCGGACGGGGGGGACGCACTCCAGGGGCCCTGCTCGGACGGAGGGACGCACTCCAGGGGGCCCTGCTCGGACGGAGAGACGCACTCCAGGGGCCCTGCTCGGACGGAGGGACGCACTCCAGGGGGCCCCGCTCGGACGGAGGGACGCACTCCAGGGGCCCTGCTCGAACGGAGGGACGCACTCCAGGGGGCCCTACTCGGACGGAGAGACGCACTCCAGGGGGCCCTGCTCGGACGGAGAGACGCACTCCAGGGGGCCCTACTTGGACGGAGGGACGCACTCCAGGGGGCCCTACTCGGACGGAGGGACGCACTCCAGGGGGCCCTGCTCGGACGGGGGGACGCACTCCAGGGGGCCCTGCTCGGACGGGGGGACGCACTCCAGGGGGCCCTGCTCGGACGGAGGGACGCACTCCAGGGGGCCCTGCTCGGACGGGGGGACGCACTCCAGGGGGCCCTACTCGGACGGAGAGACGCACTCCAGGGGCCCTGCTCGGACGGAGGGACGCACTCCAGGGGCCCTGCTCGGACGGAGGGACGCACTCCAGGGGGCCCTGCTCGGACGGAGAGACGCACTCCAGGGGCCCTGCTCGGACGGAGAGACGCACTCCAGGGGGCCCTGCTCGGACGGAGAGACGCACTCCAGGGGGCCCTGCTCGGACGGAGAGACGCACTCCAGGGGCCCTGCTCGGACGGAGAGACGCACTCCAGGGGCCCTGCTCGGACGGGGGGGACGCACTCCAGGGGGCCCTACTCGGACGGGGGGGACGCACTCCTGGGGCCAGATTCACGAAAGAACTTACGCTTAAACTTACGAACGTGTACATCTTTCCTCAATCTTTGACGGCTTTGGTTACATTTATTAAACAGTTTACAAGCATGAAAACTTCCCATTCAACTGTTGTTATTGTTATAAACAGCCTCCTGGTGCTTCGGAGCTCATTAACTGTTCAATAATTGTAAACAAAGCCGCCAAATATTGAGACAAGATGTACAGGTTCGTAAGTGTTTGCGTAAGTGCTTTCGTGAATCTGGCCCCTGGGCCCCAAAGACGCACTCCAGGGGGCCCTGCTCGGAAGGGAAGACGCACTCCACGGGGCCCTGCTCGGAAGGGAAGACGCACTCCAGGTCCCCAAAGACGCACTCCAGGGGGCCCTGCTCGGAAGGGAAGACGCACTCCAGGGCCCCAAAGACGCACTCCAGGGGGCCCTGCTCGGAAGGGAAGACGCACTCCAGGGCCCCAAAGACGCACCTGGATCCACTATAATACCAAATATGAACAAACTCTTTCTGTGTATTGAGAAGTGAGGCTCGGGAGCTAGAGCTCAACCCCCTAATGGCTCATTTGGGCCGAGAACACACTGTCGGGGGGACTTAATTACCTCGTTACAGCCCCATGGGGGGAGGGGGGGGGGGGGGTAGCTCACTCAGGGGCCCCTGTTCCGCCCTGTTTGTGATTCTGGCCCTAGAAGGGCTCCCTTGTGGCTTCTGTCTATTGGTGCTTCTGTCTCTTGTTGCTTCTGTCTCTTGTTGCTTCTGTCTATTAGTGCTACTGTCTCTTGTTGCTTCTGTCTCTTGTTGCTTCTGTCTCTTGTTGCTTCTGTCTATTAGTGCTACTGTCTCTTGTTGCTTCTGTCTCTTGTTGCTTCTGTCTCTTGTTGCTTCTGTCTCTTGGTTCTCCTGTCTATTGTTGCTTCTGTCTCTTGTGGCTACTGTCTCTTGTTGCTTCTGTCTCTTGTTGCTTCTGTCCCTTGGTGCTACTGTCTCTTGTTGCTTCTGTCTCTTGTTGCTTCTGTCTCTTGGTGCTACTGTCTCTTGTTGCTTCTGTCTATTGTTGCTTCTGTCTCTTGGTGCTACTGTCTCTTGTTGCTTCTGTCTCTTGTTGCTTCTGTCTCTTGTGGCTACTGTCTCTTGGTGCTTCTGTCTCTTGTTGCTTCTGTCTCTTGTTGCTTCTGTCTATTAGTGCTTCTGTCTCTTGTTGCTTCTGTCTCTTGTTGCTTCTGTCTCTTGTTGCTTCTGTCTCTTGTTGCTTCTGTCTCTTGTTGCTTCTGTCTCTTGTTGCTCCTGTCTCTTGTTGCTTCTGTCTCTTGTTGCTTCTTTCTCTTGTTGCTTCTGTCTCTTGTTGCTTCTTTCTCTTGTTGCTTCAGTCTCTTGTTGCTTCTCTCTCTTGTTGCTTCTGTCTCTTGTTGCTTCTGTCTCTTGGTGCTTCTGTCTCTTGTTGCTTCTCTCTCTTGTTGCTTCTGTCTCTTGTTGCTTCTGTCTCTTGTTACTCCTGTCTCTTGTGGCTACTGTCTCTTGTTGCTTCTGTCTCTTGTGGCTACTGTCTCTTGTTGCTTCTGTCTCTTGGTGCTACTGTCTCTTGTTGCTTCTGTCTCTTGTTGCTTCTGTCTCTTGTGGCTACTGTCTCTTGGTGCTTCTGTCTCTTGTTGCTTCTGTCTCTTGTTGCTTCTGTCTATTAGTGCTTCTGTCTCTTGTTGCTTCTGTCTCTTGTTGCTTCTGTCTCTTGTTGCTTCTGTCTCTTGTTGCTTCTGTCTCTTGTTGCTCCTGTCTCTTGTTGCTTCTGTCTCTTGTTGCTTCTTTCTCTTGTTGCTTCTGTCTCTTGTTGCTTCTTTCTCTTGTTGCTTCTGTCTCTTGTTGCTTCTCTCTCTTGTTGCTTCTGTCTCTTGTTGCTTCTGTCTCTTGGTGCTTCTGTCTCTTGTTGCTTCTCTCTCTTGTTGCTTCTGTCTCTTGATGCTTCTGTCTCTTGTTACTCCTGTCTCTTGTGGCTACTGTCTCTTGTTGCTTCTGTCTCTTGTTGCTTCTTTCTCTTGTTGCTTCTGTCTCTTGTTGCTTCTTTCTCTTGTTGCTTCTGTCTCTTGTTGCTTCTCTCTCTTGTTGCTTCTGTCTCTTGTTGCTTCTGTCTCTTGGTGCTTCTGTCTCTTGTTGCTTCTCTCTCTTGTTGCTTCTGTCTCTTGATGCTTCTGTCTCTTGTTGCTTCTGTCTCTTGTTGCTTCTGTCTCTTGTTGCTTCTGTCTCTTGTGGCTACTGTCTCTTGTGGCTACTGTCTCTTGTTGCTTCTGTCTCTTGTTGCTTCTGTCTCTTGTTGCTTCTGTCTCTTGTTGCTTCTGTCTCTTGTTGCTTCTGTCTCTTGTGGCTACTGTCTCTTGTGGCTACTGTCTCTTGTTGCTTCTGTCTCTTGTTGCTTCTGTCTCTTGTTGCTTCTGTCTCTTGTTGCTTCTGTCTCTTGTTGCTTCTGTCTCTTGTGGCTACTGTCTCTTGTGGCTACTGTCTCTTGTTGCTGCTGTCTCTTGTTGCTTCTGTCTCTTGTTGCTTCTGTCTCTTGTTGCTTCTGTCTCTTGTGGCTACTGTCTCTTGTGGCTACTGTCTCTTGTTGCTTCTGTCTCTTGTTGCTTCTGTCTCGTGTTGCTTCTGTCTCTTGTTGCTTCTGTCTCTTGTTGCTTCTGTCTCTTGTTGCTTCTGTCTCTTGTTGCTTCTGTCTCTTGTTCTTCTGTCTCTTGTTGCTTCTGTCTCTTGTTGCTTCTGTCTCTTGTTGCCTCTGTCTCTTGTTGCTTCTGTCTCTTGTGGCTACTGTCTCTTGTTGCTTCTGTCTCTTGTTGCTTCTGTCTCTTGTTGCTTCTGTCTATTGTTGCTTCTGTCTCTTGTTGCTTCTGTCTCTTGTTGTTCCTGTCTCTTGTTGCTTCTGTCTCTTGTTGCTTCTGTCTCTTGTTGTTTCTGTCTCTTGTTGCTTCTGTCTCTTGTTGCTTCTGTCTCTTGGTGCTTCTGTCTCTTGTTGCTTCTGTCTCTTGTTGTTTCTGTCTCTTGTTGCTTCTGTCTCTTGTTGCTTCTTTCTCTTGTTGCTTCTGTCTCTTGTTGCTGCTGTCTCTTGTTGTTTCTGTCTCTTGTTGCTTCTGTCTCTTGTTGCTTCTGTCTCTTGTTGTTTCTGTCTCTTGTTGCTTCTGTCTCTTGGTGCTTCTGTCTCTTGTTGCTTCTGTCTCTTGTTGTTTCTGTCTCTTGTTGCTTCTGTCTCTTGTTGCTTCTGTTTCTTGTTGCTTCTGTCTCTTGTTGTTTCTGTCTCTTGTTGTTTCTGTCTCTTGTTGCTTCTGTCTCTTGTTGCTTCTGTCTCTTGTTGCTTCTGTCTCTTGTTGCTTCTGTCTCTTGTTGCTTCTGTCTCTTGTTGTTTCTGTCTCTTGTTGCTTCTGTCTCTTGGTGCTTCTGTCTCTTGTTGCTTCTGTCTCTTGTTGTTTCTGTCTCTTGTTGCTTCTGTCTCTTGTTGCTTCTGTCTCTTGTTGCTTCTGTCTCTTGTTGCTTCTGTCTCTTGTTGTTTCTGTCTCTTGTGGCTACTGTCTCTTGTTGTTTCTGTCTCTTGTTGCTTCTGTCTCTTGTTGCTTCTTTCTCTTGTTGTTTCTGTCTCTTGTTGCTTCTGTCTCTTGTTGCTTCTGTCTCTTGTTGCTTCTGTCTCTTGTTGCTTCTGTCTCTTGTTGCTTCTGTCTCTTGTTGCTTCTGTCTCATGTTGCTTCTGTCTCTTGTGGCTACTGTCTCTTGTTGTTTCTGTCTCTTGTTGCTTCTGTCTCTTGTTGCTTCTTTCTCTTGTTGTTTCTGTCTCTTGTTGTTTCTGTCTCTTGTTGCTTCTGTCTCTTGTTGCTTCTTTCTCTTGTTGCTTCTGTCTCTTGTTGCTTCTGTCTCTTGTTGCTTCTGTCTCTTGTTGCTTCTGTCTCTTGTGGCTACTGTCTCTTGTGGCTACTAGCTGTCTCTTGTTGCTTCTGTCTCTTGTTGCTTCTGTCTCTTGTTGCTTCTGTCTCTTGTTGCTTCTGTCTCTTGTGGCTACTGTCTCTTGTTGCTTCTGTCTCTTGTTGCTTCTGTCTCTTGTTGGTTCTGTCTCTTGTTGCTTCTGTCTCTTGTTGCTTCTGTCTCTTGTTGCTTCTGTCTCTTGTGGCTACTGTCTCTTGTTGCTTCTGTCTCTTGTTGCTTCTGTCTCTTGTTGCTTCTGTCTATTGTTGCTTCTGTCTCTTGTTGCTTCTGTCTCTTGTTGTTTCTGTCTCTTGTTGCTTCTGTCTCTTGTTGCTTCTTTCTCTTGTTGTTTCTGTCTCTTGTTGTTTCTGTCTCTTGTTGCTTCTGTCTCTTGTTGCTTCTTTCTCTTGTTGCTTCTGTCTCTTGTTGCTTCTGTCTCTTGTGGCTACTGTCTCTTGTTGCTTCTGTCTCTTGTTGCTTCTGTCTCTTGTTGGTTCTGTCTCTTGTTGCTTCTGTCTCTTGTTGCTTCTGTCTCTTGTTGCTTCTGTCTCTTGTGGCTACTGTCTCTTGTTGCTTCTGTCTCTTGTTGCTTCTGTCTCTTGTTGCTTCTGTCTATTGTTGCTTCTGTCTCTTGTTGCTTCTGTCTCTTGTTGTTTCTGTCTCTTGTTGCTTCTGTCTCTTGTTGCTTCTGTCTCTTGTTGTTTCTGTCTCTTGTTGCTTCTGTCTCTTGTTGCTTCTGTCTCTTGGTGCTTCTGTCTCTTGTTGCTTCTGTCTCTTGTTGTTTCTGTCTCTTGTTGCTTCTGTCTCTTGTTGCTTCTGTCTCTTGTTGCTTCTGTCTCTTGTTGTTTCTGTCTCTTGTTGCTTCTGTCTCTTGTTGCTTCTGTCTCTTGTTGTTTCTGTCTCTTGTTGCTTCTGTCTCTTGGTGCTTCTGTCTCTTGTTGTTTCTGTCTCTTGTGGCTACTATCTCTTGTTGCTTCTGTCTCTTGTTGTTTCTGTCTCTTGTTGCTTCTGTCTCTTGTTGTTTCTGTCTCTTGTTGCTTCTGTCTCTTGTTGCTTCTGTCTCTTGTTGTTTCTGTCTCTTGTGGCTACTGTCTCTTGTTGCTTCTGTCTCTTGTTGCTTCTGTCTCTTGTTGCTTCTGTCTCTTGTTGCTTCTTTCTCTTGTTGCTTCTGTCTCTTGTTGCTTCTGTCTCTTGTTGCTTCTGTTTCTTGTTGCTTCTGTCTCTTGTGGCTACTGTCTCTTGTGGCTACTGTCTCTTGTTGCTTCTGTCTCTTGTTGCTTCTGTCTCTTGTGGCTACTGTCTCTTGTGGCTACTGTCTCTTGTGGCTACTGTCTCTTGTTGCTTCTGTCTCTTGTTGCTTCTGTCTATTGTTGCTTCTGCCTCATGTTGCTACTGAGTCATCTCCCCCCCCCCCAAATACCCACATAATTCACCCCGAGCCTCAGCGGGAGAATTAATGACCCAACTACATATTCATGACCATTACTAGACTAGATTCAGATTCCCTGGCCATCAGAGAGGGCGTGAGTCCCATGCGTTTAATGCGTTAGGCGCTCACCAACAGCCCTGTGGATCAGATGCTCTTGTTGACGAAATGGCCACACACAGCGGCCGTTACTATGATGATTCCTGGAATTAGGCAATTAGACCCGCCAGTAGTTATGTAAGTAATTAATGCAGAGGGCATGCCTCAACAGCCGCGTGGATCAGGGGTTCTGGTACTGTGATGTGAGGCTCCCTGAGCCCCCTAGTGAGGCTCCCTGCGTCCCCTAGTGAGGCTCCCTGCGCCCCCTAGTGAGGCTCCCTGCACCCCCTAGTGAGGCACCCTGCGCCCCCTAGTGAGGCTCCCTGCGCCCCCTAGTGAGGCACCCTGCGCCCCCTAGTGAGGCTCCCTGCGCCCCCTAGTGAGGCACCCTGCGCCCCCTAGTGAGGCTCCCTGCGCCCCCTAGTGAGGCTCCCTGCGCCCCCTAGTGAGGCTCCCTGCGCCCCCTAGTGAGGCACCCTGCGTCCCCTAGTGAGGCTCCCTGCGCCCTCTAGTGAGGCTCCTTGGGCCCCCTAGTGAGGCACCCTGCGTCCCCTAGTGAGGCTCCCTGCGCCTCCTAGTGAGGCTCCCTGCACCCCCTAGTGAGGCACCCTGCGCCCCCTAGTGAGGCTCCCTGCGCCCCCTAGTGAGGCACTCTGCGCCCCCTAGTGAGGCTCCCTGCGCCCCCTAGTGAGGCTCCCTGCGCCCTCTAGTGAGGCACCCTGCGCCCCCTAGTGAGGCTCCCTGCGCCCCCTAGTGAGGCTCCCTGCGCCCCCTAGTGAGGCACCCTGCGTCCCCTAATGAGGCTCCCTGCGCCCTCTAGTGAGGCACCCTGCGCCCCCTAGTGAGGCTCCCTGCGTCCCCTAGTGAGGCTCCCTGCGCCCCCTAGTGTGGCTCCCTGGGCCCCCTAGTGAGGCACCCTGCGTCCCCTAGTGAGGCTCCCTGCGCCCCCTTGTGAGCCACCCTGCGTCCCCTAGTGAGGCACCCTGCGCCCCCTAGTAAAGCTCCCTGCGCCCCTAGTGAGGCTGCCTGCGCCCCCTAGTGAGGCTCCCTGCGCCCCCTTGTGAGGCACCCTGCACCCCCTAGTGAGGCTCCCTGCGCCCCCTAGTGAGGCTCCCTGCGCCCCCTAGTGAGGCTCCCTGCACCCCCTAGTGAGGCACCCTGCGCCCCCTAGTGAGGCCCCCTTGGCCCCCTAGTGAGGCTCCCTGCACCCCCTAGTGAGGCTCCCTGCGCCCCCTAGTGAGGCTCCCTGCGCCCCCTAGTGAGGCTCCCTGCGCCCCCTAGTGAGGCACCCTGCGCCCCCTAGTGAGGCTCCCTGCACCCCCTAGTGAGGCACCCTGCGTCCCCTAGTGAGGCTCCCTGCGCCCCCTAGTGAGGCTCCCTGCGCCCCCTAGTGAGGCACCCTGCACCCCCTAGTGAGGCACCCTGCGCCCCCCTAGTGAGGCTCCCTGCGCCCCCTAGTGAGGCACCCTGGGCCCCCTAGTGAGGCTCCTTGGGCCCCCTAGTGAGGCTCCCTGCGCCCCCTAGTGAGGCTCCCTGCGTCCCCTAGTGAGGCACCCTGCGCCCCCTAGTGAGGCTCCCTGCGCCCCCTAGTGAGGCTAACTGCGCCCCCTAGTGAGGCTCCCTGCGCCCCCTAGTGAGGCACCCTGCGCCCCCTAGTGAGGCTCCCTGCGCCCCCTAGTGAGGCTCCCTGCGTCCCCTAGTGAGGCACCCTGCGCCCCCTAGTGAGGCACCCTGCGCCCCCTAGTGAGGCACCCTGCGCCCCCTAGTGAGGCTCCCTGCGTCCCCTAGTGAAGCACCCTGCGCCCCCTAGTGAGGCTCCCTGCGCCCCCTAGTGAGGCACCCTGCGCCCCCTAGTGAGACTCCCTGTTTCCCCTAGTGAAGCACCCTGCGCTCCCTAGTGAGGCACCCTGCGCCCCCTAGTGAGGCTCCCTGCACCCCCTAGTGAGGCACCCTGCGCCCCCTAGTGAGGCTCCCTGCGTCCCCTAGTGAAGCACCCTGCGCCCCCTAGTGTGGCACCCTGCGTCCCCTAGTGAAGCACCCTGCGCCCCCTAGTGAGGCTCCCTGCACCCCCTAGTGAGGCTCCCTGCGCCCCCTAGTGAGGCATCCTGCGCCCCCTAGTGAGGGTCCCTGCGTCCCCTAGTGAGGCTCCCTGCGTCCCCTAGTGAAGCACCCTGCGCCCCCTAGTGAGGCACCCTGCGTCCCCTAGTGAAGCACCCTGCGCCCTCTAGTGAGGCTCCCTGCGCCCCCTAATGAGGCTCCCTGCGCCCCTTAGTGAGGCACCGTGCGCCCCCTAGTGAGGCTCCCTGCGTCCCCTAGTGAAGCACCCTGCGCCCCCTAGTGAGGCACCCTGCGCCCCCTTGTGAGGCTCCCTGCACCCCCTAGTGAGGCTCCCTGCGCCCCCTAGTGAGGCTCCCTGCGCCCCCTAGTGAGGCTCCCTGCGCCCCCTAGTGAGGCACCCTGCGTCCCCTAGTGAGGCTCCCTGCGCCCCCTAGTGAAGCACCCTGCGCACCCTAGTGAGGCACCCTGCGCCCCCTAGTGAGGCACCCTGCGCCCCCTAGTTAGGCTCCCTGCGTCCCCTAGTGAAGCACCCTGCGCCCCCTAGTGAGGCACCCTGCGCCCCTTAGTGAGGCACCCTGCGCCCCCTAATGAGGCACCCTGCGCCCCCTAGTGAGGCACCCTACGCCCCCTAGAGAAGCTTTACCGAAATATCTCGCGTCATTGCGAAAGAAATTCCGCCAGCGGCGGGACGTCAGGCCAGCTGTCCACTTTCTCCAGGTGTGGGCGTGGTCCGTGGGCGGGGTCGTGGGCCTGGAGGCCGGTGTGAGGGGTGGTTGAGCTGTTACGAGCCACTTGCACGCTAGTTTGAGGGTGGCAGTTGAGGTGGGTGGTGCGCTTCCAAGTCTGCAAGAAGAGGCGTTCTTGAAGGCGCGCGAACTGTCGTAGTCGAACTCGAAGTCCATCGAAGTCGCTGAATCTTCTTTACTGTGGTAAGTGGATTGGGGTTAAATGTTTTGTTTTTTTCTTGTGGTTAAAGATGGTTATTGTGGATGGTTCATTATTATACACCGTCATGCCCTTGTAGGGGATGTGCTGCGTACTCTGTTTCATCTGTCTGTTTCATCTGTCAACAAATGCATTCAATTTTTTTTTCCAAAAACATTCCTTCATTCGTTCAGGTTTAGCGTAGTGTGGGTGGGTAGGATTGGGTGAGAGCTTGTTTCCTGGGGGCCCCCTAAAGTGGGTAGTTAAGGCAGGTAGTTAGTTAATGGCTGTAATGGTCCAGCCCGTCCTCAAGCTGTGCTCGTCCAAGCTGGTGGGGCTGACCCCAACCCGTCCACAAACTGTCCTGATGAAGAATCAAAAAGGGGACTTTTGTAGTACTGAATTTAGACAAACCAGAAACTTTTTTTAAATATATTTCGTTAGTAAACCCTAACTTAACCATCCTAGCCCTATTACACGCTTTCTGGGGCCTAATATAGTACATATATGTACTATATTAGGCCTAGGAATAGTACAAAAAGGGATTTACTGGGGGATCCTTTACTGTATATTGGAATCAAGTACATAGTTACAGAAGGTTGGATTAGGTTAGGTGTTTAGGTTGTGTTGGCGATTATTAGTATTTGTAGTAAGTGGGTGAAGCATTCACAGCGTTGTGGTTCGAACACAGGTCGTCAGTGAAGCACTTGTTCCGGAAGTGTTCGAACGTCATCAGTTGTGAGTCGTGTGTAAACCGTTTATCATATATAAACAGCTGGGGGTTGGCGGCTGGATGGAATACATTTTGGGCCTTTGTTTATGAGTTTGGTCTGTCTGAAAACAGGTCAGCTCGAAAATACCTCAGTTTCCTCTAAGTACAAACCCCACGAACCAATACAACGCACCAAATCTATCCTAACCTATCCAGATCCATGAAAATCGAAAGATTCCGTAAGAAATGCGATGTATTAGGCAACAAAATAATAGGCAAAAAATGATGTTCGAACCACCAGAATATGCGCGGCAAATGAGGACAAGCCTTCAGAAAATTACCCACTTGGGTAATTGGGTTTTAAAATTATATCTTCCCATTTATTAATTGTAATTAAAAAGGTGAACAACATTATTCAGGTGATCGAGGATCATTATATATATATATATATATATATATATATATATATATATATATATATATATATATATATATATATATATATATATATATATGTATATATATATATATATACATATATATATATATATATATATATATATATATATATATATATATATATATATATATATATATATATAAAACTTTATCGAGCGCAGTGAAGCATTTTGTTTTTTTTGGGACCGAATCCCTTACAAAAATGGTACAGCCGAGTTTTGAAATGTTTTAGTGGATGCATATGTGTAGAGTGAAGGTGTAGGGTACAGTGAAGGTGTAGGGTTACAGTGAAGGTGTAGAGTTACAGTGAAGGTGTAGGGTTACAGTGAAGGTGTAGAGTTACAGTGAAGGTGTAGGGTACAGTGAAGGTGTAGGGTACAGTGAAGGTGTAGGGTACAGTGAAGGTGTAGGGTTACAGTGAAGGTGTAGAGTTACAGTGAAGGTGTAGGGTTACAGTAAAGGTGTAGGGTTACAGTGAAGTTGTAGGGTACAGTGAAGGTGTAGGCTTACAGTGAAGGTGTAGGGTTACAGTGAAGGTGTAGGGTTACAGTGAAGGTGTAGGGTTACAGTGAAGGTGTAGGGTACAGTGAAGGTGTAGGGTTACAGTGAAGGTGTAGGGTACAGTGAAGGTGTAGGGTACAGTGAAGGTGTTGAGTTACAGTGAAGGTGTAGGGTACAGTGAAGGTGTAGACTTACAGTGAAGGTGTTGAGTTACAGTGAAGGTGTAGACTTACAGTGAAGGTGTAGGGTACAGTGAAGGTGTAGGGTACAGTGAAGGTGTAGACTTACAGTGAAGGTGTTGAGTTACAGTGAAGGTGTAGACTTACAGTGAAGGTGTAGGGTACAGTGAAGGTGTAGGGTACAGTGAAGGTGTAGGGTACAGTGAAGGTGTACGGTACAGTGAAGGTGTAGGGTACAGTGAAGGTGTAGAGTTACAGTGAAGGTGTAGAGTTACAGTGAAGGTGTAGGGTACAGTGAAGGTGTAGGGTGACAGTGAAGGTGTAGGGTTACAGTGAAGGTGTAGAGTTACAGTGAAGGTGTAGAGTTACAGTGAAGGTGTAGAGTTACAGTGAAGGTGTAAGGTACAGTGAAGGTGTAGAGTTACAGTGAAGGTGTAGAGTTACAGTGAAGGTGTAGGGTACAGTGAAGGTGTAGAGTTACAGTGAAGGTGTAGGGTACAGTGAAGGTGTAGGGTTACAGTGAAGGTGTAGGGTTACAGTGAAGGTGTAGGGTTACAGTGAAGGTGTAGGGTTACAGTGAAGGTGTAGGGTACAGTGGAGGTGTAGGGTACAGTGAAGGTGTAAGGTACAGTGAAGGTGTAAGGTACAGTGAAGGTGTAGGGTACAGTGAAGGTGTAGGGTACAGTGAATGTGTAAGGTACAGTGAAGGTGTAGGGTTACAGTGAAGGTGTAGAGTTACAGTGAAGGTGTAGGGTACAGTGAAGGTGTAGGGTTACAGTGAAGGTGTAAGGTACAGTGAAGGTGTAGGGTACAGTGAAGGTGTAGGGTTACAGTGAAGGTGTAGGGTACAGTGAAGGTGTAGGGTTACAGTGAAGGTGTAGGGTTCAGTGAAGGTGTAGGGTACAGTGAAGGTGTAGGGTTACAGTGAAGGTGTAGGGTTACAGTGAAGGTATAGGGTACAGTGAAGGTGTAGGGTTACAGTGAAGGTGTAGGGTTACAGTGAAGGTGTAGGGTAACAGTGAAGGTGTAGGGTACAGTGAAGGTGTAAGGTACAGTGAAGGTGTAAGGTACAGTGAAGGTGTAGGGTACAGTGAAGGTGTAGGGTTACAGTGAAGGTGTAGAGTTACAGTGAAGGTGTAGGGTACAGTGAAGGTGTAGGGTTACAGTGAAGGTGTAGGGTACAGTGAAGGTGTAGGGTACAGTGAAGGTGTAGGGTTACAGTGAAGGAGTAGGGTTACAGTGAAGGTGTAGGGTACAGTGAAGGTGTAGGGTTACAGTGAAGGTGTAGGGTACAGTGAAGGTGTTAAGTTACAGTGAAGGTGTAGGGTACACTGAAGGTGTAGGGTACACTGAAGGTGTTAAGTTACAGTGAAGGTGAAGGGTTACAGTAAAGTTGCAGGTTTACATAACTTTACATAACCTAACCTCACCTTATGTAACCTAATCTAAGAAGGCGATGAGTAACAATAACGTGGCTGAAGTATGTTGACCAGACCACACTAGAAAGTGAAGGGACGACGACGTTTCGGTCCGTCCTGGACCATTCTCAAGTCGATTGTGAGTCAAGTTAACCTAACCTAACCTTACGTAACCTAACCTAACCTAACGTAACCTAACCTAACCTTACATACCCTAACCAAACCTAACCTAACATAACACAACCTAACCTAACGTAACCTAACCTAACCTAACGTAACCTAACCTAACCTAACCTAACCTTACATAACCTAACCTAACCTTACATACCCTAATCTAACCTAACCTTACATAACCTAACCTAACCTAATCTAACCTTACATAACCTAACCTAACCTAACGTAACGTAACCTAACCTAACCTAACCTTACATACCCTAACCTAACCTAACCTAACATAACCTAACGTAACCTAACGTAACCTAACCTAACCTAACATAACCTAACCTAACCTTACATACCCTAATCTAACCTAACCTTACATAACCTAACCTAACCTTACATAACCTAACCTAACGTAACCTAACCTAACCTAACCTAACCTAACCTTACATACCCTAATCTAACCTAACCTTACATAACCTAACCTAACCTAACCTTACATAACCTAACCTAACCTTACATAACCTAACCTAACGTAACCTAACCTAACCTAACCTAACCTAACCTTACATACCCTAATCTAACCTAACCTTACATAACCTAACCTAACCTTACATAACCTAACCTAACCTTACATAACCTAACCTAACCTTACATAACCTAATCTAACCTATCCTTACATAACCTAACCTATCCTTGCATAACCTATTCTAACCTAACCTTACGTAACCTAACCTAACCTAACCTAACCTTACCTAACCTAACCTAACCTAACCTAACCTTACCTAACCTAACCTAACACTTAATACAATGATTACTAACATTTAATACAACATGCAGATAATATTGCTGCTGTTGTGTGACAAACAAATTAACTCATAGAAAACGTTGCACCGTGGAAATGTCCTCCTGGAGAAAACGAGATATCATTACCACATGTCGACATTAAATGCACCACCTAATATTTGGAAACACTCTTAATACATCAGTCTCTGGATTGTAAACATCATAATAACATTTCCCCTTGAATCAACGTCATTATATGTGGACCTTCTAACTCTTCTTGACTTTTATGATTATATATATCAAGTTCTCATTTTGATACCATTCTCAAGTCGATTGTGATGAGGATTGATTGATTGATGAAGATTAAGCCACCCAAAAGGTGACACGGGCACGAATAGCCCGTAAGTGTTGGCCCTTTTGAGCCATTACCAGTATCAATAGATACTAGAGATCTGTGGAGGTGCGACTGCACCCTGCGTGACGGGAGATGTCTCCCGTGGTGATGACAGGCAATAAATAGGCAAAAGAGAGCTGAGGAGGAAAGTAAGGTGTAGGGGATAGTAGTAATGAGAACTGCAGAGGGCCTATTGGCCCATACGAGGCAGCTCCTATTATAACCACCGAAGGAGATAGTAATAGGAATAAGAAGAGGATAGCAAGGGAGCGTAGGAGAAGACAATGAACAGAAAAAGGTGAGAAGAGAGAAAGAAAAGGAAAGAGAAAGAAAGATAAATGGAAGGGTAAGCTTATGTTAAGTCACGTTTGTTAGAAAGATTAGAGCATTTGAGTATATACTGTGAAAGGGAAGAGTCCACAGCAACAAAGCCAGGACTCAAGTTCATGTTGGGTACATTGTTTATAAGAGCCGATTCTACAAGACGGCGTCTGTGTAGAGTAGAGGCAGGAAAGATTGTTTTGGAGGAAGACCAATCAATGGGATGATTAGAATCCCTCACATGGCAGAAGAGAGCATTGTTAGTGTCTGCAGACTTAACACTTCTCTTGTGTTCTTTAAGTCTGTCATTCAGTGTACGGCCAGTATCGCCAAAGTATTGGAGAGGACAAGATGAACAGGAAATAGAGTAGACACCAGCAGCATTAGAAGCAGGAGGAGCAGTGTGAACTAGATTGCTACGAAGAGTGTTAGTTTGTCGAAAGGCGAGTTTAATGTCAAGAGGACGAAAGGTATTGGTAAAAAAAAACTTTTACCAAAGAATGAGGTGATATGATAAAATGCTATGCCCAAGATTACCATCCGAGTGCCGGCGGGGAAGTGGTTCAAATAGCTTCGGCTATCACTTCCTTTTGTCCGGTCGTGATGGTCAAGCGGATTAAGGCGTCCTGTAGTTACCAGTTGCGTTGCTCCTGGGAGTATGGGTTCGAGTCACTTCTGGGGTGTGAGTTTTCAGTCGCATATAGTCCTGGGGACCATTCAGGTTTGTTCGCATTTGTGTTCCTCACGTGTGCCCCAAAGAATGAGGTGATTTGATAAAATGCTATGCCCAAGATTACCATCCGAGTGCCGGCGGGGAAGTGGTTCAAATAGCTTCAGCTATCACTTCCTTTTGTCCGGTCGTGATGGTCAAGCGGATTAAGGCGTCCTGTAGTTACCAGTTGCATTGCTCCTGGGAGTATGGGTTCTGGGGTGTGAGTTTTCAGTAATATATATATATGTATATATATATACATATATATATATATATATATATATATATATATATATATATATATATATATATATATAAATATATATATATATATATATATATATATATTTATATATATATATATATATATATATATATATATATATATACTATACCGATTAATATAAACTAAATAAATATAAATCTCACTGGTCAAGTCCCCCACACCACATCCAGGTGTGTCACAGAGCCAGGTGTGTCACAGAGCCAGGTGTGTCACAGAGCCAGGTGTGTCACAGAGCTAGGTGTGTCACAGAGCTACGTGTGTCACAGAACCAGGTGTGTCACAGAGCCAGGTGTGTCACAGAGCCAGGTGTGTCACAGAGCCAGGTGTGTCACAGAGCTAGGTGTGTCACAGAGCTACGTGTGTCACAGAACCAGGTGTGTCACAGAGCCAGGTGTGTCACAGAGCCAGGTGTGTCACAGAGCCAGGTGTGTCACAGAGCTAGGTGTGTCACAGAACAAGGTGTGTCACAGAGCCAGGTGTGTCACAGAGCCAGGTGTGTCACAGAACCAGGTGTGTCACTGAGCTAGGTGTGTCACAGAGCTAGGTGTGTCACAGAGCCAGGTGTGTCACAGAGCTAGGTGTGTCACAGAGCCAGGTATGTCACAGAGATAGGTGTGTCACAGAGCCAGGTATGTCACAGAGCTAGGTGTGTCACAGAGCCAGGTGTGTCATAGAGCCAGGTATGTCACAGAGCTAGGTGTGTCACAGAGCCAGGTGTGTCACAGAGCCAGGTGTGTCACAGAGCTACGTGTGTCACAGAACCAGGTGTGTCAGAGCTAGGTGTGTCACAGAGCCAGGTGTGTCACAGAGCTAGGTGTGTCACAGAGCCAGGTGTGTCACAGAGCCAGGTGTGTCACAGAACCAGGTGTGTCACAGAGCCAGGTGTGTCACAGAACCAGGTGTGTCACAGAGCCAGGTGTGTCACAGAACCAGGTGTGTCACAGAGCTAGGTGTGTCACAGAACCAGGTGTGTCACAGAGCCAGGTGTGTCACAGAGCTAGGCGTGTCACAGAGCCAGGTGTGTCACAGAGCCAGGTGTGTCACAGAACCAGGTGTGTCACAGAGCCAGGTGTGTCACAGAACCAGGTGTGTCACAGAGCTAGGTGTGTCACAGAACCAGGTGTGTCACAGAGCCAGGTGTGTCACAGAGCTAGGTGTGTCACAGAGCCAGGTGTGTCACAGAGCCAGGTGTGTCACAGAACCAGGTGTGTCACAGAGCCAGGTGTGTCACAGAACCAGGTGTGTCACAAAGCCAGGTGTGTCACAGAACCAGGTGTGTCACAGAGCTAGGTGTGTCACAGAGCTAGGTGTGTCACAGAGCCAGGTGTGTCACAGCCAGGTGTGTCACAGAGTCAGGTGTGTCACAGAGCCAAGTGTGTCACAGTGCTAGGTGTGTCACAGAGCCAGGTGTGTCACAGAACCAGGTGTGTCCCAGAAATAGGTGTGTCACAGTCAGGTGTGTCACAGTCAATTAAGTGTGTCACAGAGCCAGGTGTGTCACAGAGCCAGGTGTGTCACAGAGTCAAGTGTGTCACAGAGTCAAGTGTGTCACAGAGCCAGGTGTGTCACAGAGTCAAGTGTGTCACAGAACCAGGTGTGTCACAGAGCCAGGTGTGTCACAGTTAGGTGTGTCACAGAGCCAAGTGTGTCACAGTGCTAGGTGTGTCAAGTGTGTCACAGAGCTAGGTGTGTCACAGAACCAGGTGTGTCACAGAGCCAGGTGTGTCACAGAGCCAGGTGTGTCACAGAGCTAGGTGTGTCACAGAGCCAGGTGTGTCACAGAGCTAGGTGTGTCACAGAGCCAGGTGTGTAACAGAGCCAGGTGTGTCACAGAACCAGGTGTGTCACAGAGCTAGGTGTGTCACAGAGCCAAGTGTGTCACAGTGCTAGGTGTGTCACAGAGCCAGGTGTGTCACAGAGGTAGGTGTGTTCCAGAACCAGGTGTGTCACAGAGCCAGGTGTGTCACAGAGCCAGGTGTGTCACAGTGCTAGGTGTGTCACAGAACAAGGTGTGTCACAGAGCCAGGTGTGTCACAGAACCAGGTGTGTCACAGAGCCAAGTGTGTCACAGAGCAAGGTGTGTCACAGAGCCAGTTGTGTCACAGTGCTAGGTGTGTCACAGAGCCAGGTGTGTCACAGTGCTAGGTGTGTCACAGAACCAGGTGTGTCACAGAGCCAGGTGTGTCACAGAACCAGGTGTGTCACAGAGCCAGGTGTGTCTCAGAGCTAGGTGTGTCACAGAGCCAGGTGTCTCACAGAGCCAGGTGTGTCATAGAGCCAGGTGTGTCAAAGAACCAGGTGTGTCATAGAGCCAGGTGTGTCACAGAGCTAGGTGTGTCACAGAGCCAAGTGTGTCACAGTGCTAGGTGTGTCACAGAGCCAGGTGTGTCACAGTCAGGTGTGTCACAGAGTCAAGTGTGTCACAGAGCCAGGTGTGTCACAGAGTCAAGTGTGTCACAGAACCAGGTGTGTCACAGAGCCAGGTGTGTCACAGTCAGGTGTGTCACAGAGTCAAGTGTGTCACAGAGCCAGGTGTGTCACATAGTCAAGTGTGTCACAGAACCAGGTGTGTCACAGAGCCAGGTGTGTCACAGAGCTAGGTGTGTCACAGAGCCAGGTGTGTCATAGAGCCAGGTGTGTCAAAGAACCAGGTGTGTCACAGAGCCAGGTGTGTCACAGAGTTAGGTGTGTCACAGAGCCAAGTGTGTCACAGTGCTAGGTGTGTCACAGAGCCAGGTGTGTCACAGTCAGGTGTGTCACAGAGTCAAGTGTGTCACAGAGCCAGGTGTGTCACAGAGTCAAGTGTGTCACAGAACCAGGTGTTTTACAGAGCCAGGTGTGTCACAGTCAGGTGTGTCACAGAGTCAAGTGTGTCACAAAGCCTGGTGTGTCACAGAACCAGGTGTGTCACAGAGCCAGGTGTGTCACAGCCAGGTGTGTCACAGAGTCAGGTGTGTCACAGAGCCAGGTGTGTCACAGCCAGGTGTGTCACAGAGCCAGGTGTGTCACAGCCAGGTGTGTCACAGAGTCAGGTGTGTCACAGAGCCAGGTGTGTCACAGCCAGGTGTGTCACAGAGTCAGGTGTGTCACAGAGCCAGTTGTGTCACAGCCAGGTGTGTCACAGAGTCAGGTGTGTCACAGAGCCAGGTGTGTCACAGTCAGGTGTGTCACAGTCAGGTGTGTCACAGAGCTAGGTGTGTCACAGAGCTAGGTGTGTCACAGAGCCAGGTGTGTCACAGAGTCAGGTGTGTCACAGAGCCAGGTGTGTCACAGTCAGGTGTGTGAGTCACGACACAAGCCTCGCGGCGGTAAATAGAAACTTGTGTTGATGTTTGGGTTCAACATGTGGCGTGAACGAGTGACCACACTATGTACTTTCTACCGTATTTCCTCAACGGAGAAAGTTGGTGTGTTGTTTGTGCAATAAATGGCGGTTTGTGCACCTTGAGAAAGGGGGAGGAAATCTTGATATATTTTGAGATCCGTTCCTCAATTTGTTTCATTTAGATTTAGAGCCATACTTGACTTCATTTAGATTTAGAGCTTAACACGAATATATTTCCGTCGGCTTTGAGGATATTTTGACTTCAACTGGGTAAAATTTAGAACATTTTAGACTTAATTTTGAAATTTCAAAGGTCCGTGAAATCGAAAGAAATAATTAGGAGAGAGTACTTAACCGAAATTACTATACGGAACAAATAGGGAGATATTAGGCCAGGCTAGGAGCTGGGATATGAGGATAGGTCAGGAGCTGGGATATGAGGATAGGTCAGGAGCTGGGATATGAGGGTAGGTCAGGAGCTGGGATATGAGGGTAGGTCAGGAGCTGGGATATGAGGATAGGTCACGAGCTGGGATATGAGGATAGGTCAGGAGCTGGGATATGAGGATAGGTCAGGAGCTGGGATATGAGGGTAGGTCAGGAGCTGGGATATGAGGGTAGGTCAGGAGCTGGGATATGAGGATAGGTCAGGAGCTGGGATATGAGGATAGGTCAGGAGCTGGGATATGAGGATAGGTCAGGAGCTGGGATATGAGGATAGGTCAGGAGCTGGGATATGAGGATAGGTCAGGAGCTGGGATATGAGGATAGGTCAGGAGCTGGGATATGAGGATAGGTCACGAGCTGGGATATGAGGATAGGTCAGGAGCTGGGATATGAGGATAGGTCAGGAGCTGGAATATGAGGATTGGTCAGGAGCTGGAATATGAGGATAGATCAGGAGCTGGGATATGAGGATAGGTCAGGAGCTGGGATATGAGGATAGGTCAGGAGCTGGGATATGAGGATAGGTCAGGAGCTGTGATATGAGGATAGGTCAGAGGCTGGGATATGAGGATAGGTCAGGAGCTGGAATATGAGGATAGATCAGGAGCTGGGATATGAGGATAGGTCAGAAGCTGGGATATGAGGATAGGTCACGAGCTGGGATATGAGGCCAGGATAGTAGCTGAGAAATGAGGACGTTAACCAGCCACTTGGACCATTAGGGATCGAACGCGGACCTGCAAAAATCGAAACCATCGCTATACCGACCATTCAAATAATTGACACAGGAGCCTCAGGCGTATAGAGTGGATAAAGTGTACAATTCATTCACCTGGGCTGTGGTAGACTCGAACCCTGGAACCCACGCTTGTGGGACCGAAGCTCTATTGAACGAGCTATTGAGGGGTCTTAATAAGGAAGGTGTAGTGTAGCTGCACCACTAGAGTACACGACACACACACACTAGCACTCTCACCCCTTCCCTTGGTGCCAATGTTTACCCCAGGGGGGAGGGGTGGAGCAACTGAGTCCCTCACAAGGGGGTAAGGGTTCCCTCAACCCGGCCCCTTGCCTCCCGTGGCAAGTGAGGGAGTCCGTGTCCCGCTTCTCAGTGTCATAAGACACGGAGACTAGGCTTCTGTCGGCCGGTTTCCCGCCTAAAAGGTTTCCCGTCAAAAAGGTTTCTCCACCAAAAAAGATTTCCCGCCAAAACGTTTCCCATCATAAAGGTTTCGCGCCAAAACGTTTTCCCGCCAAAAAGGTTTCCCGCCAAAATAGTTTCCCGCCAAAAAAAATTCCCGCCAAAAAGTTTTCCCGCCATAAAGGTGACAATTTCATGGCCGTCAATCTGACCTGTACTCAGCAAAGGAAAGATAATTTCTTCTTGTATATATATATATATATATATATATATATATATATATATATATATATATATATATATGCAACAATGATCACAAAAACACTGATCCAAGTATGCAGAATAACCACATATGAAAAATAGAAAATGCTTAACGCGTTTTCGGCTAATTCGCCTTCATCAGAGCAAAGTAGAATGAAGATAAGTTTGCTGATCAGACCTTTATATCCGCCTGGGCAGATCACCTGACCACCAAAAATAAGTGGAGGAAAGGAATTATAAGAAAGAAGGTAACTGCAGAAGGCCTATTGGCCCATACAAGGCAGCTCCTTTTAATATCTCCAGGTGCCATACGTGTTTAAATGATTGCTATATTGTTTTGACGTGCTATATTGAGGCTTAAATAGGGATCCAACTTGTACATACCGGGGCTCACATTAAGGCTGTTGTTACAATGTTTGATCAGAGCAGACTCGATCACGTTTCGTTCAACAAAATCCTTACTTTTAACAATACATTTTGCCCCTGTGAAGTCGATAGAATGATTACATAAACTGGAATGTAAATACAATGCACTGGATTGCTGGGCTGTACGAATAGCATATGAATGCTGTTTTAAACGCGAGGAAAGAGATTTACCAGTCTGGCCGATGTAAACACATGCACACTCATTACAAGGGATGGAATACACACAACCTGCTACAGACGAGGGCGAGTTCTTAATTAACATGGACTTAACTGTATTATCATTTTTGAACACTAGATTAATATTAAGGTTCTTCAGGGCTGGGGCAAGATTTACTAGACCCTCAGAATATGGTAATACCAACGAATTTTTCAGTTCTGGTTTCGACTTAGTAGTCTGTTTGTAGAAAGTCCTTTTTGCTTGACCAAACGCAAGATCCAAGATCGATTTTGGGTATTTTAACTTCTTCCCAATTTCAAATATATTTGCTATTTCTTCATCGTTCATCGCTATTTCATTTCTTCTATTTTCTTCATCGAATTTTTCAGTTCTGGTTTCGACTTAGTAGTCTGTTTGTAGAAAGTCCTTTTTGCTTGACCAAACGCAAGATCCAAGATCGATTTTGGGTATTTTAACTTCTTCCCAATTTCAAATATATTTGCTATCTTCTTCACCGAAAACGCGTTAAGCATTTTCTATTTTTCATATGTGGTTATTCTATATATATATATATATATATATATATATATATATATATATATATATATATATATATATATATATATATATATATATATATATATATATATATATATATATATATGTCGTACCTAGTAGCCAGAACTCACTTCTCAGCCTACTATTCAAGGCCCGATTTGCCTAATAAGCCAAGTTTTCCTGAATTAATATATTTACTATAATTTTTTTCTTATGAAATGATAAAGCAACCCTTTTCTCTATGTATGAGGTCAATTTTTTTTTATTGGAGTTAAAATTAACGTAGATATATGACCGAACCTAACCAACCCTACCTAACCTTACCTAACCTATATTTATAGGTAAGGTTAGGTTAGGTAGCCAAAAAAAGCTAGGTTAGGTTAGGTTAGGTAGGTTAAGTAGACGAAAAAACATTAATTCATGAAAACTTGGCTTATTAGGCAAATCGGGCCTTGAATAGTAGGCTGAGAAGTGCGTTCTGGCTATTAGGTACGACATATATATATATATATATATATATATATATATATATATATATATATTTATATATATATATATATATATATATATATATATTAGTATATTTTGGTAGCAGTCTTTCCTGTAGACATATATTATTAAATATGACCGAAAAAGTAAGATTAATAATTCTAACACGAATTTTCTCAATCTTTCGTACATTACGCTTCACTGTTGGAGGTAAATCAAAAATCAATTCTCCAAAATTCATTTTTATTTCTAGTCTGACGCGACACGGGCGCGTTTCGTAAAACTTATTACATTTTCAAAGACTTTAGTTCACAAATACACAACTGAATAGAACTTACGTATCTCCGATTTTATATCTACATTTGAGTGAGGTGGAAGGGGTGATGTGGCATTAACACAAGACAGAACAAAGTGTGGTATTAATAGGGTATTAATTTCATCAACACAAGACAGAACAAGAGTATTAATAGGGTATTAATTTCATCAACACAAGACAGAACACGAAACAATGGATATTGAATAGAAGTGTTTGTAGAAAGCCTATTGGTCCATATTTCTTGATGCTTCTATATTGGAGCGGAGTCTTGAGGTGGGTAGAATATAGTTGTGCAATAATTGGCTGTTGATTGCTGGTGTTGACTTCTTGATGTGTAGTGCCTCGCAAACGTCAAGCTGCCTGCTATCGCTGTATCTATCGATGATTTCTGTGTTGTTTACTAGGATTTCTCTGGTGATGGTTTGGTTGTGGGAAGAGATTATATGTTCCTTAATGGAGCCCTGTTGCTTATGCATCGTTAAACGCCTAGAAAGAGATGTTGTTGTCTTGCCTATATACTGGGTTTTTTGGAGCTTACAGTCCCCAAGTGGGCATTTGAAGGCATAGACGACGTTAGTCTCTTTTAAAGCGTTCTGTTTTGTGTCTGGAGAGTTTCTCATGAGTAGGCTGGCCGTTTTTCTGGTTTTATAGTAAATCGTCAGTTGTATCCTCTGATTTTTGTCTGTAGGGATAACGTTTCTATTAACAATATCTTTCAGGACCCTTTCCTCCGTTTTATGAGCTGTGGAAAAGAAGTTCCTGTAAAATAGTCTAATAGGGGGTATAGGTGTTGTGTTAGTTGTCTCTTCAGAGGTTGCATGGCTTTTCACTTTCCTTCTTATGATGTCTTCGACGAAACCATTGGAGAAGCCGTTATTGACTAGGACCTGCCTTACCCTACAGAGTTCTTCGTCCACTTGCTTCCATTCTGAGCTGTGGCTGAGAGCACGGTCGACATATGCGTTAACAACACTCCTCTTGTACCTGTCTGGGCAGTCGCTGTTGGCATTTAGGCACATTCCTATGTTTGTTTCCTTAGTGTAGACTGCAGTGTGGAAACCTCCGCCCTTTTCCATGACTGTTACATCTAGAAAGGGCAGCTTCCCATCCTTTTCCATCTCGTAAGTGAAACGCAGCACGGAACTCTGCTCAAATGCCTCCTTCAGCTCCTGCAGATGTCTGACATCAGGTACCTGTGTAAAAATGTCGTCAACATACCTGCAGTATATGGCCGGTTTCAAGTTCATGTCGACTAAGACTTTTTGCTCGATGGTACCCATGTAGAAGTTTGCAAACAGGACACCTAGGGGAGAACCCATGGCGACCCCATCTACTTGCTTATACATGTGCCCATCCGGGCTCAAGAAGGGTGCCTCTTTAGTACAAGCTTGGAGTAGTTTCCTCAGAATATTTTCTGGTATGTCAAGAGGAGTACAGGCTGGATCACGATACACTCTGTCGGCTATCATTCCGATTGTCTCGTCCACAGGTACGTTGGTAAACAGCGATTCTACGTCCAACGAGGCTCTTATCCCTGTGGCCCGTGTGCCCCGCAGTAAGTCAACAAATTCCTTTGGAGACTTCAGGCTGAAGGCGCAAGGAACATAAGGAGTCAGCAGGCCGTTGAGTCGCTTCGCCAGTCTGTACGTGGGTGTGGGTATCTGGCTAATGATTGGCCGAAGTGGGTTTCCAGGCTTGTGCGTCTTGACATTTCCATACGCATATCCAGGTTTATATTCCCCAATGATCTTTGCCAGGTGGAGTCCGGATTTCTTGGCGTTCACAGTTTCGATCAGTTTGTTGACCTTTGCTTTTAATTCGGCTGTAGTGTCCTTCGTTACCCTTTGGAACTTAGTTTGGTCAGAGAGTATGATGTTCATTTTCGCCAGATATTCGTCTTTTTTAAGAATGACATATATTGGCGACTTGTCACCTCTCCTGACAACTATCTCCTTGTTCTCACGAAGGCTTTTAGCTGCCGCTTTAAGCTCGGGGGACAGTATGGTGCTTCTGTAGTTTCCTCGATTCTTTCCTCCTCCTTTGGTAGTGACCTTCTTTTGTGTCTCGAGGTCGAATATGTCGTCCAACAGAATTTCCAACTCTACTTTCCGGGCCATCTCACTCGGTCTGGACATAACATGACAGTTTATGCCCAGATTTAGGAGAGTGACTTGGTCCTCAGTGAGGTTAATTCCTGCAAGGTTCAGGAAGCCATCTCTTGGTCGTGGAATTGCCATAGGTCCTCCATATAATGTTGTTAGTTTCTTGATAATCTTTGTTTCAGTGCTGAGGTGATGTTGGTCTGTGAGGATGTCGAGGTGTTGTTCAATGCGGGTACGGATACTATCGTCGATGTTGCTATTTCTCCACTCGTTTGCAGCATGAAGTAGTTGCGTTTTGTTGTCTTTGATTTCATTCTCTGCCTTGTATATCTGATCACGAATCAGATCCTGGCGATATTTTATCGTGTCAATGGAAATGTCAAGACGCACAAGCCTGGAAACCCACTTCGGCCAATCATTAGCCAGATACCCACACCCACGTACAGACTGGCGAAGCGACTCAACGGCCTGCTGACTCCTTATGTTCCTTGCGCCATCAGCCTGAAGTCTCCAAAGGAATTTGTTGACTTACTGCCGGGCACACGGGCCACAGGGATAAGAGCCTCGTTGGACGTAGAATCGCTGTTTACCAACGTTCCTGTGGACGAGACAATCGGAATGATAGCCGACAGAGTGTATCGTGATCCAGCCTGTACTCCTCTTGACATACCAGAAAATATTCTGAGGAAACTACTCCAAGCTTGTACTAAAGAGGCACCCTTCTTGAGCCCGGATGGGCACATGTATAAGCAAGTAGATGGGGTCGCCATGGGTTCTCCCCTAGGTGTCCTGTTTGCAAACTTCTACATGGGTACCATCGAGCAAAAAGTCTTAGTCGACATGAACTTGAAACCGGCCATATACTGCAGGTATGTTGACGACATTTTTACACAGGTACCTGATGTCAGACATCTGCAGGAGCTGAAGGAGGCATTTGAGCAGAGTTCCGTGCTGCGTTTCACTTACGAGATGGAAAAGGATGGGAAGCTGCCCTTTCTAGATGTAACAGTCATGGAAAAGGGCGGAGGTTTCCACACTGCAGTCTACACTAAGGAAACAAACATAGGAATGTGCCTAAATGCCAACAGCGACTGCCCAGACAGGTACAAGAGGAGTGTTGTTAACGCATATGTCGACCGTGCTCTCAGCCACAGCTCAGAATGGAAGCAAGTCGACGAAGAACTCTGTAGGGTAAGGCAGGTCCTAGTCAATAACGGCTTCTCCAATGGTTTTGTCGAAGACATCATAAGAAGGAAAGTGAAAAGCCATGCAACCTCTGAAGAGACAACTAACACAACACCTATACCCCCTATTAGACTATTTTACAGGAACTTCTTTTCCACAGCTCATAAAACGGAGGAAAGGGTCCTGAAAGATATTGTTAATAGAAACGTTATCCCCACAGACAAAAATCAGAGGATACAACTGACGATTTACTATAAAACCAGAAAAACGGCCAGCCTACTCATGAGAAACTCTCCAGACACAAAACAGAACGCTTTAAAAGAGACTAACGTCGTCTATGCCTTCAAATGCCCACTTGGAGACTGTAAGCTCCAAAAAACCCAGTATATAGGCAAGACAACAACATCTCTTTCTAGGCGTTTAACGATGTATAAGCAACAGGGCTCCATTAAGGAACATATAATCTCTTCCCACAACCAAACCATCGCCAGAGAAATCCTAGTAAACAACATAGAAATCATCGATAGATACAGCGATAGCAGGCGGCTTGACGTTTGCGAGGCACTACACATCAAGAAGTCAACACCAGCAATCAACAGCCAATTATTGCACAACTATATTCTACCCACCTCAAGACTCCGCTCCAATATAGAAGCATCAAGAAATATGGACCAATAGGCTTTCTACAAACACTTCTATTCAATATCCATTGTTTCGTGTTCTGTCTTGTGTTGATGAAATTAATACCCTATTAATACTCTTGTTCTGTCTTGTGTTGATGAAATTAATACCCTATTAATACCACACTTTGTTCTGTCTTGTGTTAATGCCACATCACCCCTTCCACCTCACTCAAATGTAGATATAAAATCGGAGATACGTAAGTTCTATTCAGTTGTGTATTTGTGAACTAAAGTCTTTGAAAATGTAATAAGTTTTACGAAACGCGCCCGTGTCGCGTCAGACTAGAAATAAAAATGAATTTTGGAGAATTGATTTTTGATTTACCTCCAACAGTGAAGCGTAATGTACGAAAGATTGAGAAAATTCGTGTTAGAATTATTAATCTTACTTTTTCGGTCATATTTAATAATATATATATATATATATATATATATATATATATATATATATATATATATATATATATATATATATATATATATATATATATACATATATATATATATATATATATATATATATATATATATATACATATATATATATATATATATATATATATATATATATATATATATATATATATATACATCTTGTATACATATACATAAATGTCTGTATGTGCATTTAAATGTCTGTTGTCCTAATCTTCCTTAACCACCAGTCTCACCCTCGAATCTTCCAGGAGGAGGAGGACCTTGGACTGGAGGATGAGAGCTTGTGGAGGAGTGTGGTGGGGCGCCGCCCCCCTGCTACTGCTGCTGGTGGTGGCCCTGGTGGGGGCCCTCGAGCCCCCAGAAGACCTCCAGGAGGACCCCAAGGTCAGCCTTCAGCTCTAATCTGAACTTAATCTTTTATTTGACTTGTATAAACAAAGACTTTGCTTGTTTGACTTGTATAAACAACCACTTTGCTTGTTTGACCTGTATAAACAACCACTTTGCTTGTTTGACCTGTATAAACAACCACTTTGCTTGTTTGACTTGTATAAACAACCACTTTGCTTGTTTGACTTGTTGCTATACACTTAGGCCTGTGTAGCCACCTCCCCCCCCCTTGGGCCAATAGCCTACGTAGTCTTCCTCAGGGAACAAACCACAGCAGTTGGCTAATCACCAAGGTTTAAGGGCTTTTACTGCTTGGTGAACAGCAGCATCAGGTGAAAGGAAACGTGACCTGGAATCGAACCCGGGTCGAAGAACACTGTGCCATTGGGTCTGGGGTTTATATGGTTATGGCGAGAAATAGCCTGTGTGGACTGCTTCTTTCACTTCCTTCTTCTTTCACTCTTTTTTCACCCTCTTCCATTCTTTTTTCACGCTTATGTCACTCTTTTTTTCACGCTTGTTCACACCACACACTACAGTGATGCTGGTATCCGGATACCAGAGCACGGTTGCAATATCCGGATACCACAACTCAGTTCTTCCAGGAGTATAAATGATGTAGAAGGCGCTTTTCCCAAACAAAACAAAAGCAATATATGTATTGTGCGTTAAGTAATCCCAAGGGACTTTGTGTTCGTCCAAGCTGTTCATTCTTGCGGGCCGCTCCTTCTGTGGTGGCTCATGCTGAATAAAACCTCTAAATGCCTGTGCACTGAGCGGAAATGTTGGTTTGTGCGATATGGTCGTGTTCATTGTGTTTATTTAAGTCATATTTTCTCAGTTTGGACGCTACAGGGTCATAGTGAAGCCAGTTCGTACGCGACGAATTTATATTTTAGCTAATCCGGATGTGATAATGTCAAACTTCGGGAGATCCGGATACGATAACGTTATTTCGGTTAATCCGGAAGCGACAATGTTAAACTTTTGGCAAATCCGGATGTGACAGCCTTATTTCTATTAATGCGGATGGGACAGCCTTATTTCTATTAATGCGGATGTGACAGCCTTATTTCGGTTAATCCGGATGTGACAGCCTTATTTCTATTAATGCGGATGTGACAGCCTTTTTTCTATTAATGCGGATGTGACAGCCTTTTTTCTATTAATGCGGATGTGACAGCCTTTTTTCTATTAATGCGGTTGCGACAGCCTTATTTCGGTTAATCCGGATACGACAGTCTTATTTCTGTTAATCTGGACGTAATAAAGTTACGCTTTGGCCAGTCCAAACAAAGTGACAGTGTTTACATTGGGGAAGGGACGATGATACGGGTTTAGAGGCTGGTGACATCTGTTCTTCAGGGGTCACTAATGTAAGTTTCCAGATGATACCAACAGTTGTTGCGAGTTTGCATGGTTACTAACGGGAGTTTCCAGAGGTTACTAACGGGAGTTTCCAGAGGTTACTAACGGGAGTTTCCAGAGGTTACTGACGCCAGTTTCCAGAGGTTACTGACGCCAGTTTCCAGAGGTTACTGACGCCAGTTTCCAGAGGTTACTGACGGGAGTTTCAAGAGGTTACTAACGCCAGTTTCCAGAGGTTACTAACGCCAGTTTCCAGAGGTTACTGACGGGAGTTTCTAGAGGTTACTAACGCCAGTTTCCAGAGGTTACTGACGGGAGTTTCTAGAGGTTACTAACGCCAGTTTCCAGAGGTTACTGACGGGAGTTTCCAGAGGTTACTAACGTCAGTTTCCAGAGGTTACTGACGGGAGTTTCCAGAAGTTACTAACGCCAGTTTCCAGAGGTTACTGACGGGAGTTTCCAGAGGTTACTAACGCCAGTTTCCAGAGGTTACTGACGGGAGTTTCCAGAGGTTACTGACGGGAGTTTCCAGAGGTTACTAACGTCAGTTTCCAGAGGTTACTGACGGGAGTTTCCAGAGGTTACTAACGCCAGTTTCCAGAGGTTACTGACGGGAGTTTCTAGAGGTTACTAACGCCAGTTTCCAGAGGTTACTGACGGGAGTTTCTAGAGGTTACTAACGCCAGTTTCCAGAGGTTACTGACGGGAGTTTCCAGAGGTTACTGACGGGAGTTTCCAGAGGTTACTAACGTCAGTTTCCAGAGGTTACTGACGGGAGTTTCTAGAGGTTACTAACGCCAGTTTCCAGAGGTTACTGACGGGAGTTTCTAGAGGTTACTAACGCCAGTTTCCAGAGGTTACTGACGGGAGTTTCCAGAGGTTACTAACGCCAGTTTCCAGAGGTTACTGACGGGAGTTTCCAGAGGTTACTGACGGGAGTTTCCAGAGGTTACTAACGTCAGTTTCCAGAGGTTACTGACGGGAGTTTCCAGAGGTTACTAACGCCAGTTTCCAGAGGTTACTGACGGGAGTTTCTAGAGGTTACTAACGCCAGTTTCCAGAGGTTACTGACGGGAGTTTCCAGAGGTTACTAACGCCAGTTTCCAGAGGTTACTGACGGGAGTTTCTAGAGGTTACTAACGCCAGTTTCCAGAGGTTACTGACGGGAGTTTCCAGAGGTTACTAACGCCAGTTTCCAGAGGTTACTGACGGGAGTTTCCAGAGGTTACTAACGCCAGTTTCCAGAGGTTACTGACGGGAGTTTCCAGAGGTTACTAACGCCAGTTTCCAGAGGTTACTGACGGGAGTTTCCAGAGGTTACTAACGCCAGTTTCCAGAGGTTACTGACGGGAGTTTCCAGAGGTTACTAACGCCAGTTTCCAGAGGTTACTGACGGGAGTTTCCAGAGGTTACTAACGCCAGTTTCCAGAGGTTACTGACGGGAGTTTCCAGAGGTTACTAACGCCAGTTTCCAGAGGTTACTGACGGGAGTTTCCAGAGGTTACTAACGCCAGTTTCCAGAGGATACTGACGGGAGTTTCCAGAGGTTACTGACGGGAGTTTCCAGAGGTTACTGACGGGAGTTTCCAGAGGTTACTGACGGGAGTTTCCAGAGGTTACTGACGGGAGTTTCCAGAGGTTACTGACGGGAGTTTCCAGAGGTTACTGACGGGAGTTTCCAGAGGTTACTGACGGGAGTTTCCAGAGGTTACTAACGGGAGTTTCCAGAGGTTACTAACGGGAGTTTCCAGAGGTTACTGACGGGAGTTTCTAGAGGTCACTAACGCGAGTTTCTAGAGGTTAGTAACGAGAGTTTCTAGAGTTCTAGATGGAGTCGTGTGACAGAAGAGAGGAAGACACGAGCAGGTAAATAAGGCAGATGAGGGAGGCGACGAGGAGGTAAAAGAAATACGTAATAATATGTGAAAGGTAATAATAGGATGTAAGAGAATTTGCATTGTTACATTGGCATCATGTGGATTCGAACCTATACGGTGGGTGTTCCCACGCACATCACATTAGTATGATTACTCTCTGTGAATAGGATGAAAGGTAGGAATGTATTGAGGAAGGAGTGAATGGGTGTGAGAGGAAAGGTTAGACAACGGGGGTAAGAAAAATGGGGGAAAGTCTTTTGTCGTATCACGTTAGTTTAGAAGGTTAGAGCATTTTATTTGTATTTATTTATTTATTTCTATATACAAGAGTTGTTACATGGTTGTAAAGCCACTAGCAGGCATAGTGTTTCGGGCAGGTCCTTAATACTAATCTTCCCCAGAATACGACCCGCCAAATCGTTTAACAACCAGGTACCCATTGTACTGTTGGGTAAACAGAGACTACAGTTAAGGATCGACACCCCAGCAAATCCTCCCCCCCTCCCCCCATGGCCAGGATTCGAACCCAGGCCAAAATGCTCATGAAACGCCAGGCGAGCGTGTTAACCACTAGACCACAGACACTGCTAAAGACATTAGAGTATGTACTGTGGAAGAGAAGAGTCAACAAGATGGCGTCTGTGTAGAGTAGAGGCAGGAAAGATTATTTCAGAAGATCAATGAATAGGATTATTAGAGTCGCAAACATGACAGAAGACAGCATTGTTTGCGTCTGCTGAGTGAACTCTTCTTTTGCGTTCCTTAAGTCTGTCATTGTGTACGGCGAGGTTCGAACACGGCTAGGTGTTCGAACATTCAGTTATGCCTGCCATGTTATGGTTGAACATTCAGTTCGAAATTGATATTGTTTATAATTCAGGACGCTAATGGGAGAGAGTTTGGAGTGGGGGGGGGGGGGGGTCTCTTCCCCCTCCTCCTCCTCCTCCTCCTCCTCCTCCTCCTCCTCCTCCTCCTCCTCCTCCTCCTCCTCCTCCTCCACCTACTCCCTCCATCGCTTATCGCTCTCCTTTTGTTTTAAGACTAGAGTTCATTAGGAATGGCTCTCATGTTTTGCTGAAGGAACAGAAAGGAAATCATTCTCACTCACTCTCTCTCTCTATCTCTATCTCTATCTCTATCTCTCTCTCTATCTCTCTCTCTCTCTCTCTCTCTCTCTCTCAACCTGGAACTCTATATATACTGAGATCTTGGACAACCTACTTTCAATTTACTATCAGTTCAAAGAAGATGCTTTACCGTTACCTAAATTCGTCGCATTTTGAACGTATTGTCGGTTGTGAAGCAAATGCGTCGCATTGAGTGAATCGTTTTCTGCTTCCGTCAGGCAAAGAACTCACACTTCATTACACACAGAAATCACAACGGCGTTTCAAATCTTTTACCATGTCGTAGCTCAGTCGATTAAGGCAGCGTCTGGGATGCTCTCGGACGCAGGTTCGAATCCTCGTCACAGCTCTTGTGGATTTGTTCAACTCTCACATGTTAGTGGTTGAGTTTTATGAGACATTTATGAGGTCCTTATGGCTTGTTTCTAGAGGCTCAAGGTGGCCTAGAAGCCCCGGGCGCCTGAGAGAGAGAGAGAGATGGACTGCCCATGCTGGCGCTGCATTATTCAGAGTGGGTCTAACATATGTGTTACCCATACCAAGTCATTTTTCCAACAGTAAAGGCGTCAGTAGAATGTAAACTTCAACCCACCAAACCTATAAAATCCATTGTTACTATGTTGTAAGTAATTCATTTTGTAGAAAATAGTATTTCACTTAAAACAGGTTGTTTACAGGTTTCTTACTATAGAAAATGGGTCTGAATTGGTTCATAGAAAACGTAATGTTTGGTAATGTTTCAGCATAGACTTATACATTTTTCCTGTAATTCTGTGAGTCTAAAGTAATTCAGTGAAGAAGAAATGGATCTTGGGGGGGGGCCTAGGTGAGCCAAGAGGAGCTCAGGTGAGTCAAGAGGAGCTCAGGTGAATCAAGAGGGGCTCAGGTGAGTCAAGAGGAGCTCAGGTGAGCCAAGAGGAGCTCAGGTTAGCCAAGAGGAGCTCAGGTGAGTTAAGAGGAGCTCAGGTGAGCCAAGAGGAGCTCAGGTGGGCCATGAGGAGCTCAGGTGAGCCAAGAGGAGCTCAGGTGAGCCAAGAGGAGCTCAGGTGAGCCAAGAGGAGCTCAGGTGAGCCAAGAGGAGCTCAGGTGAGCCAAGAGGAGCTCAGGTGAGCCAAGAGGAGCTCAGGTGAGCCAAGAGGAGCTCAGGTGAGCCAAGAGGAGGTGTCGGGAGGGAGAGAGTGGTGGTGGTGGCGTAATATTCCGTGAGTGAAGGTGTTCAGAACGAGGTCAAGAGTGATGGGGCCTAGTTAACATAACTGGAGCAGCCATGACAGGGCCAGGGGCCATGACAGGGCCAGGGACCATGACAGGGCCAGGGGCCATGACAGGGCCAGGGACCGTAACAGGGCCAGGGACCATGACAGGGCCAGGGACCATGACAGGGCCAGGGACCATGACAGGGCCAGGGACCATGACAGGGCCAGGGACGATGGGCCCGAGTGTGGGAGAATGTTGTTGTACAATAGCCGGTGCCTGATGGAGCCGGCGACGTGCTCAAGGGGCGGAGATCCTGGCGATGGTTCGGGCCGCTGCGGACACCAGCGCTTTAAAGAGGCTTTGGATCTTTCTATAGCACTTGATTCACTTTGATGCTGTGTGGATTACTTCCTCTCTCTCTCACTCTCTCTCTCTCACTCACTCTCTTTCTCACTCTCACTCTCTTTCTCTCTTGCATGTGGCACCTCCGCTCTCAGCCAGCTAGACCTGCTTTCATCGCCGTGGGTGCTGTACGTCATGTTTTCCCCGCCATGGCAACGAGCACTGGGGAGGGGTTGAGCGACGGGCTCTAGGGGGTGGGAGTTAGTCTGGGTCAGGATGGGAGAGGGGGAGTATGTTCAAGTATCTGGGGTGAGATTACACACACACACACACATACTTAGAGGGCCTCGCGGCTGAGTGGACAGCGTTCGGGGGTCGTAGTTCTAATAGCCAGGGTTTGATTCCTGGCGGACGCGGAAACAAATAGGGAGAGCTCAACCCTCGCAAGCACAAATAGGTAAATACACTAGAGTAACCTAGTAATATAAACACACTAGAGCAACCCTGGAACATATACACACTAGAGCAACCCTGGAACATATACACACTAGAGCAACCCTGGAACATATACACACTAGAGCACCCTGGAACATATACACACTAGAGCAACCCTGGAACATATACACACTAGAGCACCCTGGAACATATACACACTAGAGCAACCCTGGAACATATACACACTAGAGCAACCCTGGAACATATACACACTAGAGCACCCTGGAACATATACACACTAGAGCAACCCTACAACATATACACACTAGAGCACCCTGGAACATATACACACTAGAGCAACCCTGGAACATATACACACTAGAGCAACCCTACAACATATACACACTAGAGCAACCCTACAACATATACACACTAGAGCAACCCTACAACATATACACACTAGAGCACCCTGGAACATATACACACTAGAGCAACCCTGGAACATATACACACTAGAGCACCCTGGAACATATACACACTAGAGCAACCCTACAACATATACACACTAGAGCAACCCTGGAACATATACACACTAGAGCACCCTGGAACATATACACACTAGAGCACCCTGGAACATATACACACTAGAGCACCCTGGAACATATACACACTAGAGCACCCTGGAACATATACACACTAGAGCAACCCTGGAACATATACACACTAGAGCACCCTGGAACATATACACACTAGAGCACCCTGGAACATATACACACTAGAGCACCCTGGAACATATACACACTAGAGCACCCTGGAACATATACACACTAGAGCAACCCTACAACATATACACACTAGAGCAACCCTACAACATATACACACTAGAGCAACCGCAGCTTATATATAGATACAATTACCACCACGAGCCGGTCGGCCGAGCGGACAGCACGCTGGACTTGTGATCCTGTGGTCCTGGGTTCGATCCCAGGCGCCGACGAGAAACAATGGGCAGAGTTTCTTTCACCTTATGCCCTGTTACGGCCCTCTCGGGACGCAACAGGGTCCTTACTCTGATGTTGTTAGAGGAAGATATATGTATCCGTTCCCAAGCCAGTAGTGGCTATCAAGGGATGAGATCCGTGACGCAAGTAACTTAAAGGGAGTAGGGAAAGAAAGCTAAGAACTTAATATTATAATTATTACCATCACCGTTTAAATATATAAAATAAATGAGTGCACAAAGAGGAGGGGTATTAACACTTGACAAGGGGATTAATCCTCAATCGATGTCTTCTGCTGAAGACGCTGGTGCCATAACTCTCGGTGCCGAGTCCTTGGTGCTTTCTTCGTGGCCTCAAGACGTGTCCTCTGAGAATGCCGAGCCTACCCGGGCCACAGATCAGCCAAAACACGGGTCCACTGGGGGCACCGCCGTGGAGGCCGTCAACCACACGTCCAGCTGGTCTGCTGGCAGGTTCCGAGCCAACAAGGCTGGTACGGCCACTCCACGAACGATAAAAGGGGAACGCCCTAGACAGGAGCTCTCCTGTCTTCAGTACCCCAGTGGATGATCGTCTCCAACAGTCGGTCCCGGGTAAATCCTTTTACTGCCAGTCCACTGGCAGGCTAACACACCACAGTGTTCTTCCGGGGGGACGACTTCACAACAGCTGCAGCAACGTTCAAGGTATGGAGACTGGCTGCCTCGGGTAGACTGACTCAACCTTCAACACAGCGGTCCCAGGTTGGCTCTGTAAGCAGACACGTCATCAATAACTGGGACACTAAAACACCTCACTTACGGGCTCGGGCACAAACACCTGGCGTATCCAGTCCATAGATGGCGCTGTTGTCGGAGCACCACCTCACCAGAGGTCAGTGGCGGCGGTGTAGAGTGCTGAACGGGACTGGAAACTGGCCCTCGTAGCTGATACACGGCATCCTCACCAGGTGTCGTCGGCGTTTGGCGGGGGGTTTCGGGAGCTGACCCACAGATGGCGCGGTCGTTTACTACTCCGTGCTCGGACGCTGGATCCGGGTTCGTAACATGCCCCTGTTACCTAGAAGTAAAATAGGTACCTGGGTGTTAGTCGGCTGTCACGGGCTGCTTCCTGGGGGTGGAGGCCTGGTCGAGGACCGGGCCGCGGGGACACTAAAAAGCCCCGAAATCATCTCAAGATAACCACATTAAAAGCACAAAAGTTAACTCAAACCCCCAAAATGATTTCGTTTCTCCAGACGATATATAGACAAACAGACAAATAAAACAAAAAAAAAGCAATATCCGTAGTTTTACGAAAAGTTTGTAATGAGTTTGGCGGGAAAGTGAACTGAAAAGCCCGCCCCCCCTCTCCCCCCTCTCCCTTCCCAACGGAACAGGAGAATCAAACAAGGAATAGAGGGAAAAATCTCTTTAGGTCACTCAGAAACTTGCCTGGGAAGTTGAGGTTATCTGTAGGTTATCATGAGGTTATCTTTAGGTATTCTTAAGGTTATCGTGAGGTTATCTTGAGGTTATTTTAAGGTTAGCTTGAGGTTATCATGAGGTTATCTCGAGGTTATCATGAGGTTATCTTAAGGTTATCATGAGGTTATTTTAAGGTTATCTTGAGGTTATCTTAAGGTTATCTTGAGGTTATCGTGAGGTTATCTTGAGGTGGTTTTGAGGTTATCTTGAGGTTATCTTGAAGTTATCTTGAGGTTATCTTGAGGTTATCTTGAGGTTATCATGAGGTTATCTTGAAGTTATATTGTGGTTATCATAAGGTTATCTTGAGGTTATCATGAGGTAGGTTAACTTGAGCTTATTTTGAGGTTATATTGAGGTTGTTATGAGGTTATAATTTTGAGGTTGTAGTGAGGTTATCTTGATGTTATCTTGAGGTTATCCTGAGGTTTTCTTGAGGTTATCTTGAGGATATCATGAGGTTATCCTGAGGTTATCTTGAGGTTATCTTTAGGTTATGACGAGGTTATCCTGAGGTTATCTTGAGGTTATCTTGAGATTATTTTGAGGTTATCTTGGGGTTGTAATGAGGTTATCTTGAGGTTATCATGAGGTTATCCTGAGGTTATCTTCAGGTTATCATGAGGTTATCTTCAGGTTATCATGAGGGTATCTTGAGGTTATCTTGACGTTATCATTAGGTTATCCTGAGGTTATCATGAGGTTATCTTCAGGTTATCTTCAGGTTATCATGAGGTTATCTTGAGGTTATCTTGAGGTTATCATGAGGTTATTTTGAGGTTATTTTAAGATTATCTTGAGGTTATCTTGAGGTTATCTTGAGGTTACCATGAGGTTATTTTGAGGTTATCTTGAGGTTATTTTGAGGTTATCTTGAGGTTATCATGAGGTTATCTTGAAGTTATCTTGAGGTTTTCATGAGGTTATCATTAGGTTATCATAAGGTTATCTTGAGGTTATCATGAGGTTATCTTGAGGTTATCATGAGGTTATCTTGAGGTTATCATGAGGTTATTTTGAGGTTATCATGAGGTTATTTTGAGGTTATTTTAAGGTTATCTTGAGGTTATCTTAAGGTTATCTTGAGGTAATCATGAGGTTATCACGAGGTTATTTTAAAGTTATCTTGAGGTTATCTTGAGGTTATCATGAGGTTATCTTGAAGTTCTCTTGAGGTTATATTGAGGTTTTCATGAGATTATCTTGAGGTTATCATGAGGTTATCTTGAGGTTATCATGAGGTTATCTTGAGGTTATTTTTAGGTTATCTTGAGGTTTTCATGAGGTTATCTTGAGGTCATAATTTTGAGATTATCTTGAGGTTATAATGAGGTTATCTTGAGGTTATCCTGATGTTATCTTGAGGTTATCTTGAGGTTATCATGAGGTTATCTTAAGGTTATTATGAGGTTATCTTGATGTTATCGTGAGGTTATGATGAGGTTATCATGATGTCATCTTGAGGTTATCATGATGTTATCTTAAGGTTATCATGAGGTTATCTTGAGGTTATATTGAGGTTATCATGAGGTTATCTTGAGGTTATCTTGAGATTATTTTGAGGTTATCTTGGGGTTATAATGAGGTTATCTTGAGGTTATCATGAGGTTATCCTGAGGTTATCTTGAGGTTATCATGAGGAAATCATGAGATTATGAAGTTATCTTGAGGTTATTTTGAGGTTATCATTAGGTTATCATGAGGTTATCTTGAGGTTATATTGAGATGGTTTCGGGGCTTAGCGTCCCCGCGGCCCGGTCCTCGACCAGGCCTCCTTTTTGTTACTTTCCCAGGAAGCAGCCTATAGCAGCTGTCTAACTCCCAGGTACCTATTCACTGCTAGGTGAACAGATGCATCAGGATGAAAGAAACTCCATTCATTTGCCCCATTCCACTCCAAGCCCCATTTGTTCCGCCTCCACATGGGATCGAACCCGGTACCTTAGGACTACGAAACCCGAGCGCTGTCGTCTCAGCCGTCAGCCCCCCCCTCTCTCAAGGCAAGCAAGTTACCATGTTTGGCTTGTTAATGGGTTATCTTGAGGTTATCTTGAGATGATTTCGGGGCTTTTTTTTAGTGTCCCCGCGGCCTGGTCCTCGACCAGGCCTCCACCCCCAGGAAGCAGCCCGTGACAGCTGACTAACTCCCAGGTACCTATTTACTGCTAGGTAACAGGGACATTCAGGGTGAAAGAAACTTTGCCCATTTGTTTCTGTTTTCTAAACTCTATATTCCATATTTTAACCGGTTTTAGTCGGGTGTAAACACCCGACTAAAAAACATTTTAGTCGGCAAAAAAAAAAACAGACATTAACCAAAAATTTTTGTATCATCTCTTTAGAAGATTTTACCAGACAGGCGAGAATCTCAGGCAGCTGATGACTGAGGGAGCTTCACACAGGACCCGCGACTCTATATCACTCTATAGAGTGATATCACTCTAGGGGCGGACAAGGGAGCTGTTCCTGCCCCGTCAGGGACGTCAGGGGCGGACAGGGGAGCTGTTCCTGCCCCCTTCAGGGACGTCAGGGGCGAACAGGGGAGCTGTTCCTACCCCTTCAGGGACGTCAGGGGCGGACAGGGGAGCTGTTCCTACCCCCTTCAAGGACGTCAGGGGCGGACACGGGAGCTGTTCCTGCACCTTCAGGGACGTCAGGGGCGTACAGAGGAGCTGTTCCTACCCCTTCAGGGACGTCATTGGCGGACAGGGGAGCTGTTCCTACCCCTTCACGGACGTCAGGGGCGTACAGAGGAGCTGTTCCTACCCCTTCAGGGACGTCAGGGGCGGACACGGGAACTGTTCCTGCCCCTTCAGGGACGTCAGGGGCGTACAGAGAAGCTGTTCCTACCCCTTCAGGGACGTCAGGGGTGTACAGAGGAGCTGTTCCTGCCCGTTCAGAGACGTCAGGGGCGGACAGGGGAGCTGTTCCTACCCCCTTCAGGGACGTCAGGGGCGGACAGGGGAGCTGTTCCTACCCCCTTCAAGGACGTCAGGGGCGGACAGGGGAGCTGTTCCTACCCCCTTCAAGGACGTCAGGGGCGGACAGGGGAGATGTTCCTACCCCCTTCAAGGACGTCAGGGGCGGACAGGGGAGATGTTCCTACCCCCTTCAAGGACGTCAGGGGCGGACAGGGGAGCTGTTCCTACCCCCTTCAAGGACGTCAGGGGCGGACAGGGGAGCTGTTCCTACCCCTTCAGGGACGTCAGGGGCGGACAGGGGAGCTGTTCCTACCCCCTTCAGGGACGTCAGGGGCGGACAGGGGAGCTGTTCCTGCCCCTTCAGGGACGTCAGGGGCGGACAGGGAGACGACAATTCAGCGCTCAAGTAGGGAAAAAGAGAGTCGTAAATGATGGTATTCAGCGGGGGTTAAAAATGTGCTCGTGCAAAGGTCATTAGGTGTTGGAAGAGCAATTTGTCATGATTACTTGTTCTGCTCCTTCACCTGGAGCGTCTCTCTCTCTCTCTCTCTTTCTCTCTCTCTCTCTCTCTCTCTCTCTCTCTCTCTCTCTCTCTCTCTCTCTCTCTCTCTCTCTCTCTCTCTCTCTCTCTCTCTCTCTCTCTCTCTCTCTCTCTCTCCCTCACACTCTCTCTCTCTCTCTCTCTCTCTCTCTCTCACACTCTCTCTCTCTCTCTCTCTCTCTCTCTCTCTCTCTCTCTCTCTCTCTCTCTCTCTCTCTCTCTCTCTCTCTCCTCTCTCTCTCTCACACTCTCTCTCACACTCTCTCTCACTCTCTCTCTCTCTCTCTCTCTCTCTCTCTCTCTCTCTCTCTCTCTCTCTCTCTCTCTCTCTCTCTCTCTCTCTCTCTCTCTCTCTCTCTCTCTCACACTCTCTCTCTCTCACACTCTCTCTCTCACTCTCACACTCTCTCTCTCACACTCTCTCTCACACTCTCTCTCTCTCTCTCTCTCTCTCTCTCTCTCTCTCTCTCTCTCTCTCTCTCTCTCTCTCTCTCTCTCTCTCTCTCTCTCTCTCTCTCTCTCTCTCTCACACTCTCTCTCACACTCTCTCTCACACTCTCTCTCACACTCTCTCTCACTCTCTCTCTCTCTCTCTCTCTCTCTCTCTCTCTCTCTCTCTCTCTCTCTCTCTCTCTCTCTCTCTCTCTCTCTCTCTCTCTCTCTCTCTCTCTCTCACACTCTCTCTCACACTCTCTCTCTCTCTCTCTCTCTCTCACACTCTCTCTCACACTCTCTCACACTCTCTCTCTCTCTCTCTCTCTCTCTCTCTCTCTCTCTCTCTCTCTCTCTCTCTCTCTCTCTCTCTCTCTCTCTCTCTCTCTCTCTCTCTCTCTCTCTCTCTCTCTCTCACACTCTCTCTCTCTCTCTCTCTCTCACACTCTTTCTCACACTCTCTCTCACACTCTCTCTCACACTCACTCTCTCTCTCTCTCTCTCTCTCTCTCTCTCTCTCTCTCTCTCTCTCTCTCTCTCTCTCTCTCTCTCTCTCTCTCTCTCTCTCTCTCTCTCTCTCTCTCTCTCTCTCTCTCTCTTACTCTCCTTGAATTTATGACAAGGAAATGGTCCCTCAAAAATATTGAGATGGTACTCATTGTTAATTGTTTTTCCTGTTCTTGACTGTTCTTCCTGTTCACTGTTCTTCCTGTTAACTGTTCTTCCTGTTCACTGTCTGTTTACAGTAGACTTAAGTTACTCGACTAATTTTTTTACGCTATAATACAGTGTTTTACACTACAATAAACAATGTTTTACACTACACTACACAGTGTTTTACACTACAATGCAGTGTTTTACACTACAATACAGTATTTTACACTACAGTACAGTATTTTACACTAAAATACAGTATTTTACACTACACTACAGTATTTTACACTACAATACAGTATCTTACACTACAATACAGTATTTTACACTAAAATACAGTATTTTACACTACAATACAGTATTTTACACTACAATACAGTGTTTTACACTACAATAGAGTGTTTTACACTACAATACAGTGTTTTACACTACAGTACAGTGTTTTGCACTACAATACAGTGTTTTACACTACAATACAGTGTTTTACACTACTATACAGTGTTTTACACTACAATACACAGTGTTTTACACTACAATACAGTGTTTTACACAACAATACAGTGTTTTACACTACAATACAGTGTTTTACACTACAATACACAATGTTTTACACTACAATAGTGTTATACTACAATACAGTTATACTACAATACAGTATTTTACACTACAATACAATGTTTTACACTACAATACACAGTGTTTTACTCTACAATACACAGTGTTTTACACTACAATACACAATGTTTTACACTACAATAGTGTTATACTACAATACAGTTATACTACAATACATTTATACTACAATACAGTATTTTACACTACAATACAATGTTTTACACTAAAATACAGTATTTTACACTTCAATACAATGTTTTACACTAAAATACACAGTGTTTTACTGTACAATACACAGTGTTTTACACTACAATACAGTGTTTTACACTACAATACACAGTGTTTTACTGTACAATACACAGTGTTTAACACTACAATACAGTGTTTTTACACTACAATACACAGTGTTTTACACTACAATACAGTGTTTTACACTGCAATACACAGTATTTTACACTACAATACACAGTATTTTACACTATAATACAGTATTTTACACTACAATACACCGTATTTTACACTACATTACACCGTATTTTACACTACAATACAGTATTTTACACTACAATACACAGTATTTTACACTACATTACACATTATTTTACACTACAATACACAGTATTTTACACTACAATACACAGGATTTTACATTACAATACACAGTATTTTACACTACAATACACAGTATTTTACACTACAATACACAGTGTTTTACACTACAATACACAGTGTTTTACACTACAATACACAGTGTTTTACACTACAATACACTGTGTTTTATACGACAATACACAGTGTTTTACACTACAATGCAGTGTTTTACACTACAATACAGTGTTTTACTCTACAATACAGTGTTTTACACTACAATACCTTGTTTTACACAACAATACCTTGTTTTACACTACAATACCTTGTTTTACACTACAATACCTTGTTTTACACTACAATACCTTGTTTTACACTACAATACCTTGTTTTACACTACAATGCAAAGTGTTTTACACTACAATACCTTGTTTTACACGACAATACATAGTGTTCTACACTACAATACAGTGTTTTACACTACAATACATAGTGTTTTACACTACAATACAGTGTTTTACACTACAATACAGTGTTTTACAAAACAATACAGTGTTTTACACTACAATACAGTGTTTTACATTTCAATACAGTGTTTTACACTACAACACATAGTGTTTTACACTACAATACATAGTCGTTTACACTACAATACAGTGTCATACACTACAATTCAGTGTTATACACTACAATACCGAGTTATACACTACAATACAGTGTTATACACTACAGTACATAGTGTTTTACACTACAATACAGTGTTTTACAGTACAATACATAGTGCTCTACACTATAATACAGTGTTTAACACTACAATACAGTGTTGTACTCTACAATACAATGTTTTACACTACAATACTTAGTGTTTTACATTACTATACATAGTGTTTTACATTACAATACATAGTGTTTTACACTACAATACACAGTGTTTTACACTACAATACACAGTGTTTTACACTACAATACATTGTGTTTTACACTACAATACACAGTGTTTTACACTACAATACACAGTGTTTTACACTACAATACATAGTGTTTTACACTACAATACACAGTGTTTTACACTACAATACACAGTGTTTTACACTACAATACATAGTGTTTTACACTACAATACACTGTGTTTTACACTACAATACATAGTGTTTTACACTACAATACAGTGTTTTACACTACAATACAGTGTTTTACACTACATTACAGTATTTTAAACTCCAATACAATGTTTTACACTACAATACAGTATTTTACACTACAATACAGTGTTTTACATTACGATACAGTGTTTTACACTTCAATACACAGTATTTTACACTACAATATAGTATTTTACTCTACAATACAGTGTTTTACACTACAATACACAGTGTTTGACACTACAATACAGTGGTTTACACTACAATACAGTGTTTTACACTATAATAGAGTGTTTTACACTACAATACACAGTGTTTTTCACTGCAATGCAATGTTTTACACTACAATACACAGTGTTTTACACTACAATACAGTGTTTTACACTACAATACAGTATTTTTCACTTCAATTCGGTGTTTTACACTACTATACAGTGTTTTACACTACAATACACAGTGTTTTACACTACAATACAGTGTTTTACATTACAATACAGTGTTTTATACTACAATACACAGTGTTTTACACTACAATACAGTGTTTTACATTACAATACAGTGTTTTACACTACAATACAGTGTTTTACACTAGAATACAGTGTTTTACACTACAATACAGTGTTTTACACCTGAATATATTGTTTTACACTAAAATACACAGTGTTTTACATTCCAATACTCAGCGTTTTACACAATACAGTGTTTTACACTATAATAGTGTTTTTACACTACTATTCAGTGTTTTACACTACAATACACAGTGTTTTACATTACAATACAGTGTTTTTTCACAATAATACAGTGTTTTACACTATAATACAGTGTTTTACACTACAATACTCAGTGTTTTACACTACAATAATCAGTGTTTTACACTACAATACACAGTGTTTACACTTCAATACGGTTAATACTCTGCAAAATGGATTAATTCCTTTCCCTGTAGCAATATCTCCCTCAACCCTCCTCTACACTTTTGTTTTTAAATAAATGCTAAAATCCATATGACTCTCTTTCAGCTGTTGTGTTCGTACCTATCCATCTACTGTTGTGTTCGTACCTATCCCTCTACTGTTGTGTTTGTACCTATCCCTCTACTGTTGTGTTCATACCTATCCATCTACTGTTGTGTTCGTACCTATCCATCTACTGTTGTGTTTGTACCTATCCCTCTACTGTTGTGTTCATACCTATCCATCTACTGTTGTGTTCGTACCTATCCATCTACTGTTGTGTTTGTACCTATCCCTCTACTGTTGTGTTCATACCTATCCATCTACTGTTGTGTTCGTACCTATCCCTCTACTGTTGTGTTCGTACCTATCCATGTATAAGGAAAAAACAACCTATAATCATCTTTTGAAGCCTACTGGTATCTACTGGTGGAGGTGATGGGTTTTTGTTTACATTCTGACAATTGGGGATATGGGAACACATTGGGAAATCCATTTCGGGTCTGTAATCATAAACAAAAGAATTCGAACCTTCCTGAAGTAGATATCATGGTGACCTTTGACCTCCCCTCCTACAGGACAAGCGGCAGATCTACTACCCAGCGAGCGACTTCGATGAGCTCTTCGAGTCCTTCAAGGAAGAAGATCTGGAACCCGAGGCGCGCCCTACAGGCCATCTGCCTATAGCTCCACACTACCCTTCAGAGCCCCATCAGAGCGCCGTGTACGTGCCCCCCGCGTATGATTCATACGAACCTGATTCTCCTAAACCATACGAACCCCAGGTGTATGAACCGGCGTCGTACGAACCTCAAGTTCCGTCGTACGAGACTCCAGTGTTCGAAGACTCGGAATATATTCTGGAGCCGATATTCAGGCCCGAGCCGGACTACAAACGGCCACAGCCGGCCTACAAACCCCCTCAACCGGACTACAAACCCCCACAGCCGGACTACAAACCCCCCCAGCCGGCCTACAAACCCCCCCAGCCGGCCTACAAACCCCCCCAGCCGGCCTACAAACCCCCACAGCCGGCCTACAAACCTCCAAAGCCGGCCTACAAACCCCCCCAGCCGGCCTACAAACCCCCCCAGCCGGCCTACAAACCCCCCCAGCCGGCCTACAATCCCCCCCAGCCGGCCTACAAACCCAAGCCAGTGTACGAGGAGCCAGGATATCCGGCACCGGCTCAAAAGCCCTACAAGGAGGAGAACAACATACCCGGTGACCCCGGAGTGGACTATCCCATTTACCACCAAGTAAGAAAGATTTTTACGTAAACGCAGCCCACGTGGCTTCCTGGCTTCGGTTAGGTTAGGTTAGACTAGGTTAGTTTTGGTTACTTTACGTTAGGTTAGACTAGGTTAGTTTTGGTAACTTTACGTTAGGTTAGACTAGGTTAGTTTTGGTTACTTTACGTTAGGTTAGACTAGGTTAGTTTTGGTTAGGTTAGTTAAGGTTTGTTAAGGCTAGGTTAGGTTAGGCTATGTTAGTTTTGGTTATTTAGGTTAGTTTAGTCTAGATTAGCTGAAACTATGTTAGTTTTGGTTAGGTTAGTTTAGGCTTGTTGGGTCAGGTTAGTTTATGCTAAGTTAGGTTAGTTTAGGCTAAGTTAGGTTAGTTTAGGCTAGATTAGGTTGGGCTAGGTTATGTTAGGTTAGGTTAGACATTGGTTAGTTTAGGTAGGTTGGGTCAGGTTAGTTTAGGCTAAGTTAGGTTAAATTAGGATATGTTAGGTTAGGTTAGTTTACGCAAGGTTTACCATTTAATCAATTTAACTTTACTCCAAACATTGATTTTTTTGTGATTCATATATATTAATTATATCATATATGTAAATCAATGGATTACTGTATTGATGGATCAATATACTGATGAATCAATATAGTGATGAATCAATATACTGATGAATCAATATACTGATGAATCAATATACTGATGAATCAATATAGTGATGAATCAATATACTGATGAATCAATATACTGATGAATCAATATACTGATGAATCAATATACTGATGAATCAATATACTGATGAATCAATATACTGATGAATCAATATACTGATGAATCAATATAGTGACTGGCCATCATTATGATTGGCCAGTGTATCGATGGGTCAGTATACCACTGGACCCGTATACCACTGGACCAGTATACCACAGGACCAGTATACCACAGGACCAGTATACCACAGGACCAGTATACCACTGAACCAGTATACCACTGGACCCGTATACCACTGGACCAGTATACCACTGGACCAGTATACCACTGGACCAGTATACCACTGGACCAGTATTCCACTGGACCAGTATACCACTGGACCAGTATACCACTGGACCAGTATACCACTGGACCAGTATTCCACTGGACCAGTATACCACTGGACCAGTATACCACTGGACCAGTATACCACTGGACTAGTATACCACTGGACCAGTATACCACTGGACCAGTATACCACTGGACCAGTATACCACTGGACCAGTATACCACTGGACTAGTATACCACTGGACCAGTATACCACTGGACCAGTATACCACTGGACCAGTATACCACTGGACCAGTATACCTCTGGACCAGTATTCCACTGGACCAGTATACCACTGGACCAGTATACCACAGGACCAGTATACCACTGGTCCAGTATACCACTGGACCAGTATACCACTGGACCAGTATACCACTGGACCAGTATACCACTGGACCAGTATACCACTGGACCAGTATACCACTGGACCAGTATACCACTGGACCAGTATACCACTGGACCAGTATACCACTGGACCAGTATACCACTGGACCAGTATACCACTGGACCAAGCTGAAGATGTAGAGCAGTATACTCACTTTACATTCACCTATACAGATCCCGTACACCAAGTTCACCTGTGCAGAGGTCCCATACCGTCCAGGAATGTACGCTAACCCTGAAGCTGGATGCCAGGTGAGTGAGATGTTTACTAATTGAGTTTACCTTCAGTTTGCCTTAAGTCTGATGTGGACAAGGGTCTGAAAGTTGTGGGGTCGAGGTGGGTTTTACGACTTCTTCTTCCTCTTCTCTAGTGCCCAACCACTTGGGGGAGGAAGGTAGAACGATGGTAGAGCGTCATGCAGGTCCGCGTTCAATCCCCGACCGTCCACAAGTGGTTGGGCATCATTCCTATCCCCCGTTCCATCCCTAATCCGTATCCTGACCCCTTCCCAGTGCTATATAGTTGAAATGATTTGATGCTTTCCCCTGAACATTCCCTTCCCTTCTCTAGTGCAGTCCCCGTGGCGTAGTGGTAAAACACTCAGACGTCACCTCGCAGGCGCTTTGGCAAGGGTTCGTATCCTGGCTGGAGGAGGATTGACTGGGCACCAATCCTAAACTGTTGCCTCTGTCCACCCAGCAGTAAATGTTAAACCTGGTTCTTAAACAATTTGGCAGGTTGTCTTCTAGGGTAAAAAATTAGAATTAAGGACCTGCCCGGAACGCTATGCGAGCTGGTGGCTTTACAACCATGTAACAACTCTTTTATATATATATATATATATATATATATATATATATATATATATATATATATATATATATATATATATAATACACAATAAAGGAAAATATATATATATATATATATATATATGTCGTACCTAGTAGCCAGAACTCACTTCTCAGCCTAGTATGCAAGGCCTAATTTGCCTAATAAACCAAGTTTTCATGAATTAATTGTTTTTCGACTACCTAACCTACCTAACCTAACCTAACTTAACTTTTTCGGCCACCTAACCTAACCTAACCTATAAAGATAGGTTAGGTTAGGTTAGGTAGGGTTGGTTAGGTTCGGTCTTATATCTACGTTAATTTTAACTCCAATAAAAAAAAATTGACCTCATACATAATGAAATGGGTAGCTTTATCATTTCATAAGAAAACAATTAGAAAAAATATATTAATTCAGGAAAACTTGGCTTATTAGGCAAATCGGGCCTTGCATAGTAGGCCGAAAAGTGCATTCTGGCTACTAGGTACGACATATATATATATATGTCGTACCTAGTAGCCAGAATATATATGTCGTACCTAGTAGCCAGAACGCACTTCTCAGCCTACTATGCAAGGCCCGATTTGCCTAATAAGCCAAGTTTTCATGAATTAATTGTTTTTCGACTACCTAACCAACCTAACCTAACCTAACCTAACTTTTTCGGCTACCTAACCTAACCTAACCTATAAAGAGAGGTTACGTTAGGTTAGGTAGGGTTGGTTAGGTTCGGTCATATATCTACGTTAATTTTAACTCCAATAAAAAAAAATTGACCTCATACATAATGAAATGGGTAGCTGTATCATTTCATAAGAAAAAAAATTGAGAAAATATATTAATTAAGGAAAACTTGGCTTATTAGGCAAATTGGGCCTTGCATAGTAGGCTGAGAAGTGCGTTCTGGCTACTAGTTACGACATATATATATATATATATATATATATATATATATATATATATATATATATATATATATATATATATATATATGTCGTACCTAGTAGCCAGAACTCACTTTTCATCCTACTATTCAAGGCCCGATTTGCCTAATAAGCCAAGTTTTCCTGAAATAATATATTTACTATAATTTTTTTCTTATGAAATGATAAAGCAACCCTTTTCTCTATGTATGAGGTCAATTTTTTTTTATTGGAGTTAAAATTAGCGTAGATATATGACCGAACCTAACCAACCCTACCTAACCTAACCTAACCTATATTTATAGCTAAGGTTAGGTTAGGTAGCCAAAAAAAGCTAGGTTAGGTTAGGTTAGGTAGGTTAGGTAGACGAAAAAACATTAATTCATGAAAACTTGGCTTATTAGGCAAATCGGCCCTTGAATAGTAGGCTGAGAAGTGAGTTCTGGCTTTTAGGTACGACATATATATATATATATATATATATATATATATATATATATATATATATATATATATATATGGCACAACTCTCCTAAACACGAGAGTGAAGTATACAACTTTAGAACACTTTCCCACCAGGAGACTCGAACCCTAGCCAGCACAGAAGCCTTCCAGCAACTGGCATAACAGGTACGCTTTAACCCGCTCCACCACCTGCTCAGACCCTTAAAAGAGATGGTAATTTCGGAGTATTTATACACTCCAAAGATATACCACCTCCCAAGAGCACTAGAGCAAGTGAGGGGTCATTTGTACGTTTTTTCATCCAGTCCCTGTTAATATGGGAGAACACTGTGTCTATGCTTAAGGCACAACTCTCCTAAACACGAGAGTGAAGTATACAACTTTAGAACACTTTCCCACCAGGAGACTCGAACCCTAGCCAGCACAGAAGCCTTCCAGCAACTGGCATAACAGGTACGCCTTAACCCACTCCACCACCTGCTCAGACCCTTAAAAGAGATGGTAATTTCGGAGTATTTATACACTCCAAAGATATACCACCTCCCAAGAGCACTAGAGCAAGTGAGGGGTCATTTGTACGTTTTTTCATCCAGGCCCTGTTAATATGGGAGAACACTGTGTCTATGCTTAAGGCACAACTCTCCTAAACACGAGAGTGAAGTATACTTCACCGTGTATGTGTCCACTAATACTCTGTATGTGTCCACTAACACCGTGTATGTGTCCACTAACACCGTGTATGTGTCCACTAACACCATGTATGTGTCCACTAACACCGTGTATGTGTCCACTAACACCGTGTATGTGTCCACTAACACCATGTATGTGTCCACTAACACCGTGTATGTGTCCACTAACACCATGTATGTGTCCACTAACACCGTGTATGTGTCCACTAACACCGTGTATGTGTCCACTAACACCGTGTATGTGTCCACTAACACCATGTATGTGTCCACTAACACCGTGTATGTGTCCACTAACACCGTGTATGTGTCCACTAACACCATGTATGTGTCCACTAACACCGTGTATGTGTCCACTAACACCATGTATGTGTCCACTAACACCGTGTATGTGTCCACTAACACCGTGTATGTGTCCACTAACACCGTGTATGTGTCCACTAATACTCTGTATGTGTCCACTAACACCGTGTATGTGTCCACTAACACCGTGTATGTGTCCACTAACACCATGTATGTGTCCACTAACACCGTGTATGTGTCCACTAACACCGTGTATGTGTACACTAACACCGTGTATGTGTCCACTAACACCGTGTATGTGTCCACTAACACCGTGTATGTGTACACTAACACCGTGTATGTGTCCACTAACACCGTGTATGTGTACACTAACACCGTGTATGTGTCCACTAACATCGTGCATGTGTCCACTAACACGTGCATGTGTCCACTAACACCGTGTATGTGTCCACTAACACCGTGTATGTGTACACTAACACCGTGTATGTGTCCACTAACACCGTGTATGTGTCCACTAACACCATGTATGTGTCCACTAACACCGTGCATGTGTCCACTAACACCGTGTATGTGTCCACTAACACCGTGTATGTGTCCACTAACACCGTGTATGTGTACACTAACACCGTGTATGTGTCCACTAACACCGTGCATGTGTCCACTAACACCATGTATGTGTCCACTAACACCGTGTATGTGTCCACTAACACCGTGTATGTGTCCACTAACACCGTTTATGTGTCCACTAACACCGTGCATGTGTCCACTAACACCGTGTATGTGTCCACTAATACTCTGAATGTGTCCACTAACACCGTGTATGTGTCCACTAACACCGTGTATGTGTCCACTAACACCATGTATGTGTCCACTAACACCGTGTATGTGTCCACTAACACCGTGTATGTGTCCACTAACACCGTGTATGTGTCCACTAACACCGTTTATGTGTCCTCTAACGCCATGTATGTGTCCACTAACACCGTGTATGTGACCACTAACACCGTGTATGTGACCACTAACACTGTGTATGTGACCACTAACACCGTGTATGTGTCCACTAACACCGTGTATGTGTCCACTAACACCGTGTATGTACTCACTTATTTGTACGCACCTATTTGTGCTTGCGGGGGTTGAGCTTTGGCTCTTTGGTCCCGCCTCTCAACTGTCAATCAACAGGTGTACAGGTTCCTGAGCCTACTGGGCTCTATCATATCTACATTTGAAACTGTGTATGGAGTCAGCCTCCACCACATCACTGCCTAATGCATTCCATCCGTTAACTACTCTGACACTGAAAAAGTTCCTTCTAACGTCTCTGTGGCTCATGTGGGTACTCAGTTTTCACCTGTGTCCCCTTGTTCGCGTCCCACCAGTGTTGAATAGTTTATCCTTGTTTACCCGGTCGATTCTTCTGAAGATTTTGTAGGTTGTGATCATGTCTCCCCTTACTCTTCTGTCTTCCAGTGTCGTAAGGTGCATTTCCCGCAGCCTTTCTTCATAAGTCATGCCTCTTAGTTCTGGGACTAGTCTAGTGGCATACCTTTGGACTTTTTCCAGCTTCGTCTTGTGCTTGACAAGGTACGGGCTCCATGCTGGGGCCGCATACTCCAGGGTTGGTCTTACATATGTTGTGTACAAGATTCTGAATGATTCATTACACAGGTTCCTGAACGCTGTTCTGATGTTAGCCAGCCTCGCATATGCCGCAGACGTTATTCTTTTTATGTGGGCTTCAGGAGACAGGTTTGGTGTGATATCAACTCCTAGATCTTTCTCTCTGTTCGTTTCATTAAGTACTTCATCTCCTATTCTGTATCCTGTGTCTGGCCTCCTGTTTCCACTGCCAATTTATATATATATATATATATATATATATATATATATATATATATATATATATATACATATATATATATGTATACATATATATATATATATATATATATATATATATATATATATATATATATATATATATATACATATATATATATATATACATATATGTATATATATATGTATGTATAAAATTATACCTAGAAGGGGTACCACCTCTGGTGCAAGTGTAGGGACCCATAGCCTCGGAGAAGAAAATATAGAGTACTCAGAGAAGACCTTGTGGATCCTCAATGAACACTTTGATATTATCTTCTCCTACCACCCCTATTCTTTTGTTAAGTGTGTATATTTATCTAACTTTATTTGAAAATATCATTACACAAAAAAAGTTACAATATTGATTACATGCAGGGTACAAGGCTGCTTGTCACAAGTTGAACAGCTCCTCCAGCTCCTCAGATGGCGGGCAGGAACCGTGGATGCAGTGAGCATTTCCTCTCTGGATTGCCACACTAAGGCGCTGAAAAAGAAAACTGGCAGCTCTAGGGTCTCTAGTTGTTTCGATTAGCTTAGACCCCAACTCCTTCAAAAAGCTAGCAGCACTTTTACCCCAGGCACCAAGTGTCTCTGAGGCAATGGGGACAAAATTGTAGTGGTGCTCAAGGTCTCTGTATTTACGCGACTTGGCCGCTTCCCGGTGATTGGCAGCTCCCCCTGCTTGTGTAGCACTGAAGTCAACATAGGTATTGGCTAAAGTTGAAACGCAAGTGTAGTCCCACACCAACTGTCTACCATTCTTCCAGGGGTTCACCGTGATCCCGTCTGGGCGACAGACAAGCTCATCGGAGTTGCGGGACATTAGGTAACGGGGCTCTCTCTCTGCTGGACAACCGGCTGTGGTAAGGAATATATATATATATATATATATATATATATATATATATATATATATATATATATATATATATATGTATATATATATATATATATATACATATATATATATATATATATATACATATATATATATATATATATATATATATATATATATATATATATATATATATATATATATATATATATATATATATATATATAACACCGCTGAGGCAGACCAAGTACGACAATCAGCGACAACAGAAAATTAGGTACCCAAGTCAGCAAGAAAATTGAAGAGGGCAATACAGTCGGGGCACTCAGGTTGATCACAAGTGAGGACAAAATTTTGCCCAGGGATGAAACCACAGCCCAAGCACTGAGAGAAAAACACCCCCTCAGGGCCGTAGGTGGACCTCCCCCACAGGTCAGGCTCGCCCCTAATCAGGAACCTCTCGTCCTCCGGGAGTCAGAGGTTTATAAAGCTATCGTTTCATTTCCCCCGGGCTCCTCAGGAGGCTACACAGGGGTAAGGCCTCAACATGTGAAGGAAATGGTGAACCCTGTTCTTGGCCCAGCTGCAGAAGCGCTCCTGACAGAAATCACAACGTTTGTCAACAACTGCCTCGCCGGGTTAATCCCTGATGAAATCAAACCATTCTTCTTTGGTGCATCCTTATGTGCCCTGAAAAAGAAGGGGGGAGGGATCAGACCCATTGCCGTTGGTAATACCCTTCGCCGCCTAGTTGCAAGGGGCTGCTGTCAGAAGTATCCGAACGGAAGCAGCCACCATGCTGCAACCCAACCAGCATGGGTTTGGAGTCCCCCAAGGCTGTGAAGCAGCGGCTCATGCTGCACGAGCCTACATTAGCTCTCTTACTGAAGACCAGGCAGTAGTAAAATTAGATTTTAAAAACGCTTTCAACTCGGTCAAAAGGGAAGCAATCCTCACTGCAGTCCAGGAACATTGCCCAAGCATTCTCCCGTTTGTGTCAGCAGGCTACAGCAAAGACTCAACCCTCCTGTTTGGCAAACATGAAGTCACCTCAGCAGAGGGAATTCAACAGGGTGACCCACTTGCACCGTTCCTCTTTTGCATAGCGGTTCGAGAAATTACAACCAGACTGTCCAGTGAGCTCAACATCTGGTTCCTGGATGATGGCACTCTGGCAGGCACACAAGATTCCCTGCTAGAAGACCTACAGCTGGTGAAGACACGGGGGGAGTCCATGGGTCTCGTTCTTAACCCCTCCAAGTGCGAAATTATTCCATCCAGTAAAGTAATCATTAGAGCAGTGAAATCAGTTCTACCAGAAGCCTCAGTCGTTAAACCTACCGACAGCACACTACTCGGAGCACCTCTGGGCCACAATGCCATTGCTGCGGTCCTTGACGAAAAGTTTAGAGACCTAAAGAGGATGGAAGAGAGAATTGGGGACTTGGACTCCCACGATGCCCTCTACCTTCTCACAAAGTGCCTTACCTTGCCCAGGCTAACATACTTCTTAAGGTGTGCCCCAACTTTTGGCAACCCACTTCTAAATCAATATGATGAGCTCCTCAGGTCAATATTCAGGAAGGCGCTCAACCTAGATTTAGATGACAGTCAGTGGGACCAAGCAACACTACCAGTGAGATTTGGAGGGATAGGCATACGAAAGGCAACTGAGGTAGCACTTCCAGCATTCTTATCCTCATGTACAGCAGCCAACGAATTGGTAGGGCAGATCCTACCAGAGCGTATGAGAGAAACAGCGGGAACTCATGATCAAACGTTCATCGAAGCAGCCAGACAATGGGACACCATTGCACACCCTCAACCCCGACCACAAGTCCCAAAAGACCACAAGCAGGCCCACTGGGATAGCCCCATAATGGAAAAGACTGTCACAGCAATGATTGACAACGCTGGTGCTGAAAACAAAGCCCGCCTCCTAGCGGTAACAGCACCCAACGCCGGGGATTTTTTATTTGCTGTGCCCAATGCAGCCCTGGGAACTCGCCTCAGTCATGACGCTCTCCGCATTGGAGTTGCCCTTCGCCTTGCCGCCCCCATCCTCACCGAACATAGGTGCATCTGCGGAACTGCGATGGCAGACGAATATGGTCGTCATGGTCTGGTATGTCGTAAATCACAGGGTAAAATTGCAAGACATGAAGAAGTCAACGACATCATCAAGAGGAGCCTCGCCACAGCCCGCTGCCCGGCACAAAGAGAACCACACTTATCCAGACCTAACGACCCTCAGAAGCGCCCTGATGGGGTCACCTTGCTACCTTGGAAGGATGGTAAGCAAGTGGTATGGGACTACACGTGCGCTGCCACACTGGCCAGTACCTACCTCCACTACAGCACACGTGAAAGCGGTGGTGCTGCTTCTTTCAGGGAATCGCAGAAAATTATTAAATACAGAGGTCTAGCACACTGCTACAGCTTTGTTCCGATCGGCTCAGAGACCCTCGGTTCGTGGGGAAAATGTGCATTGAAGTTCCTGAAGGAATTGGGGGACAAATTGATCAGCGCTACAAAAGACCAGAGAGCAAAAAGTTTCTTGTTCCAGCGCCTCAGTGTTGCGATTCAGAGGGGAAATGCCTGTTGCGTCTTGGGCACTAGTCCAACTTCAGAGGAATTCGAAGAAGTGTTTGACTTGCAACAATGATCGAACCCGTCTGTGACATTCATCAATGTTTCCCATTGTTGTGTTTTTCAAGAGATCTATAACCTTTAAGCACCTTTTTGCATTATTATTTTTGTATCAACCCATGTATATCTTGTAACCATCAAATGCATAATAAAGCACAAAAAATATTTAAGGAAGGGGGTGGTAGGAGAAAAGCACACAGAAACTGTATTGGAGGGGATCTAAACATTCCCTCTAATGCGTTATGCGTGGTTTCCTCCGAGGCTATGGGTCCCCCTTCTTCCAGCTAGAGGTGGTACTCCCTTCCCTTTTATATATATATATATATATATATATATATATATATATATATATATATATATATATATATATATATATATATATATATATATATATATATATATATATATGTCGTACCTAGTAGCCAGAACGCACTTCTCGGCCTACTATTCAAGGACCGATTTGCCTAATAAGCCAAGTTTTCCTGAAATAATATATTTTCTCTATTTTTTTTCTTATGAAATGATAAAGCTACCCATTTCATTATGTATGAGGTCAATTTTTTTTTATTGGAGTAAAAATTAACGTAGATATATGACCGAACCTAACCAACCCTACCTAACCTAACCCAACCTATCTTTATAGGTTAGGTTAGGTTACGTAGCCGAAAATGTTAGGTTAGGTTAGGTTAGGTAGGTTAGGTAGCCGAAAAACAAATAATTCATGAAAACTTGGCTTATTAGGCAAATTGGGACTTGCATAGTAGGCTGAGAAGTGCGTTCTGGCTACTAGGTACGACATATATATATATATATATATATATATATATATATATATATTTGTCCACTAACACCGTTTATTTGTCCACTAATAATGTGTATGTGTCTATAACACCGTGTATGTGTCCACTAACACCGTTTATGTGTCCACTAACACCGTGTATGTGTCCACTAACACCGTGTATGTGTCCACTAACACCGTTTATGTGTCCACTAACACCGTGTATGTGTCCACTAACACCGTTTATGTGTCCACTAACACCGTTTATGTGTCCACTAACACCGTGTATGTGTCCACTAACACCGTTTATGTGTCCACTAACACCGTTTATGTGTCTATAACACCGTGTATGTGTCCACTAATAATGTGTATGTGTCCACTAACACCGTGTATGTGTCCGCAGGTGTACCACGTGTGTCACGACGACCGGTACGGACCCAAGGGGGCCCAGTTCCTCTGTACCAATGGTACACTCTTCAACCAGGAGACATTTAACTGTGACTGGTGGTACAATGTTGACTGTTCCAAGGCCGCCTCGCTCTACAGGTACGTTGTTCACCTTAATGTGTATGAGGGGCTGGTATAGCTGTATGAGGGGCTGGTATAGCTGTATAAGGGGCTGGTATAGCTGTATGAGGGGCTGGTATAGCTGTATAAGGGGCTGGTATAGCTGTATGAGGGGCTGGTATAGCTGTATGAGAGGGCTGGTATAGCTGTATAAGGGGCTGGTATAGCTGTATAAGGGGCTGGTATAGCTGTATGAGGGGCTGGTATAGCTGGAAAAGGGGCTGGTATAGCTGTAAGAGGGGCTGGTATAGCTGTATGAGAGGGCTGGTATAGATGTATGAGGGGCTGGTATAGCTGTATGAGGGGCTGGTATAGCTGTATGAGGGGCTGGTATATAGGTATGAGAGGGCTGGTATAGCTGTATGAAGGGCTAGTATAGCAGTATGAGGGGCTGGTATAGCTGTATAAGGGGCTGGTATAGTAGTATGAGGGACTGGTATAGTAGTATGAGGGATTGGAACTGCGGTATGAAGGGCTGTATAGCAGTATGAGGGGCTGGTATAACTGTATGAGGGGGCTGGTATAATAGTGTGAGGGGCTGTCATACCAGTAGGAGGGGATGTTATTGCAGTATGAGGGGCTGGTATAGCAGTGTGAGGGCTGGTATAATAGTGTGAGTGACTGGTATAGCAGCATGCGGGGGCTGTTATTGCTGTATGAGAGGCTGGTATATCAGTATTATGGGCTGGTATAGCAGTAAGAGGGACTGGTATAGCAGTATCAGGGGCTGGTATTGCAGTATTAGGAGCTGGTATAGAAGTTTGAAAGACTGGTATAGCAGTATGAGGAACTAGTATAACAGGATGAAGGGCTGGTATACAGTATAGGGGGCTGGTACAGCAGCATGAGGGGCTGGAATAGCAGTATGAGGGACTGGTATAGCAGTATGAAGGGGGGCTGGTATAGCAGTAGGAGGGATTGGTATAGCAGCATGAGGGACTGGTATTGCAGTATGAGTGCCACTGGTATAGCTGTATGCTTGGCTGGTATAGCTGAGAAGGGATGGTATAGCAGTATGAGGGACTGGTATAGCAGTATGAGGGGCTGGTATAGCAGTATGAGGGACTGGAATAGCAGCACGATGGGATTGATATAGAAGTATTAGGGGATGTTATAGCAGTATGAGGGGCTGGTATAGCAGTGTGAGGGGCTGGAATAACAGTAAAGGGGGCTGGTATAGCAGTATGATGGACTTTTATAGCACCATGATCGGCTAGTATAGCAGTATGAGTGGCTGTTATAGCAGTATGAGGAGCAGGTATAGCAGTATGAAGGACTGGTATAGCAGTATGAGAGGCTGGTGTAGCAGTATGAGGTGGCTGGTATTGCAGTATGATGGGCTGGTAAAGAAGTATGAGGGACTGGTATAGCAGTATGAGTGGACTAGTATAGCAGTATGAGGGACAGTGATAGCAGTATCTGGAGCTGGTAGAGCAGTATGAGGGGCTCTTATACCAGTATTCGGGGCTTGTATAGCAGTATGAGGGGCTGGTATAGCAGTATGAGGGGCTGGTATAGCAGTATGAGGGGCTGGTATAGCAGTATGAGGGGGGCTGGTATAGCTCTATGCTGGACTGGTATAGCTGTATGATGGGCTGGAATAGCATTATGTGGGCCTGGTATAGCAGTGTGATGGGCTGGTATAGCAGTATGAGCTGGCTTTTATATGATTATGAGAGGCTGGTATAGCAGCATGAGGAGCAGGTATAGCAGTAAAAGAGACTGGTATAGCAGTATGAGTGGCTGGTAGAGCAGTATGATTGGAGCTGATATAGCAGTATGAGGGGCAGGAATAGTAGTATGTGGGACTGGTATATCAGTATGAGAGGCTGTTATAGCCGTATGAGGGGCTAGTATAGCAGTATGAGGGACTGATATAGCAGAATGAGGGGCTGGTATTGCAGAATGAGTGGCTGGTGTAGCAGTATGAGGGTGGCTGGTATAACAGGATGAGGTGGGATGGTATAGCAGTATGAGGGGTGGTATATCTGTATGAGAGGCTGGTATAGCAGTATGAGGTGGGCTGGCAAAGCAGTATGAGAGACTGGTATAGCAGTATGATGGGCTGGTATAGTAGTATGAGGGGCTGGTTTAGCAGTATGTGGGGCTGGTATAGCAGTATGAAGGACTGGTATAGCAGTATAAGAGACTGGTATAGCAGTATGAGGGGCTGGTATAGCAGTATTATGGGCTGGTATAGCAATGTTATGGGCTGGTATAGCAGAATGAGGGACTGGTATAGCAGTATGAGGGGACTGGTATAGCAGTATGAGGGGTTGGTATAGTAATTAAAAAGACTGGTATAGCAGTATGAGGGATTAGTATAGCAGTATGAGGGGCTGGTATAGACGTATGAAGGACTGGTATAGCAGTATGGGGGGACTGGTAATGCAGTATGAGGGGCACTGGTAATGCAGTATGAGGGGCACTGGTATAGCTGTATGCGGGCTGGTATAGCTATGAATGGAGGGTATAGCAGTACGAGGGGCTGGTATAGCAGTATGAGGGACTAGTTTAGCAGTATGAGGGGCTGGTATAGCAGTATGAGGAACTGGTATTGTTGTATGAAAGGCGCTGATATAGCAGTATGCGGGGCTGTTATAGCTATGAAGGGATGGTATAGCAGTATGAGGGACTGGTATAGCAGTGTGAGGGGCTGTTGTAACAGTATGAGGGGGCTTTTATAGCAGTATAATGGGCTGGTATAGCAGTATGGGTCTGTCTACCAGTATGAGGGACTGGTATTACAGTATGAGGGACTGGTATTGCAGTATGAAGGGCGCTTGTATAGCAGTATGCGGGGCTGGTATAGCTGTGAAGCAATGGTATAATAGTATGAGGGGCTGGTATAGCAGTGTAAGCGGCTGGTATTATAGTTAGAGGGACTGGTATAGCAGTTTGAGGGAGGCTGTTATAGCAGTAAGAGAGGCTGGTATAGCAGTGTGAGGGGTTGGTATAACATTTAGAGAGGCTGGTATAGCAGTATGAAGGACTTTTATAGCACCATGAGGGGCTAGTATAGCAGTATGAGTGGCTCTTATAGCATTATGAGAAGCAGGTATAGCAGTAAGAGGGACTTGGTATAGCAGTATGAGAGGCTGGTATAGCAGTACGAAAGGCTGGTATAGTAGTATGAGGGACTGGTATAGCAGTATGAGGGACTGGTATAGCCGAATGAGGGGCTGGTATAGCAGTATGAGGGGCTGGTGTAGCAGTGTGAGTGGGCTGGTATAGCAGTATGAGAGCTGGTATAGCAGTAAGAGAGGCTGGTAGAGTAGTATGACGGGACTGGTATAGCAGTATGAGGGGTCCGGAATAGCAGTATGAGGGGCTGGAATAGTAGTATGAAGGGGCTAGTATAGCAGTATGAGAGATTTGTATAGCAGTATGAGAGGCTGGTATAGTAGTATGAGAGGGTGGTATAGCAGAATGAAGGACTGGTATAGCAGTATGAGAGACTGGTATAGCAGTATGAGGGGCTGGTGTAGTAGTAGGAGGGGCTGCCATAGCAGTATGAGGGCTGGTATAGCAGTATGAAGGAATGGTATAGCACTATGAGAGACTGGTATAGCAGTATGAGGGGCTGGTATAGCAGTATTATGGGCTGGTTTAGCAGTAAGAGGCACTAGTATAGCAGTATGTGGGGCTGCTATACAGTATGGGGGGCTGATACAGCAGTATGAGGGGCTGGTATAGCAGGATGAAGGACTGGTATAGTAGTATGAAGGTCTGGTATAGGAGAATGAGGGACTAGTATAGCAGTATCTGGCGTTTGTATAGCAGTATGAGGGACTGGTATAGCAGAATGAGGGGCTGGTATAGTAGTATAAGGTACTGGTATATCAGTATGAGGGGCTGGTATAGCAGCATGAGAGACTGGTATACCAGAATGAGGGACTGGTATAGTAGTATGAGGGGCTGGTGTTGCAGTATTAGGGGGCTGGTTTAGCAGTATAAGGGGCTGGTATAGCAGTAAGAAGGGCTGGTATAGTAGTATGAGGGGGACTGGTAGAGCAGTATGAGGGGCTGGTATAGCAATATGAAGGGGGGCTGGTATACCAGTAGGAGGGACTGGTATAGCAGCATGAAGGACTGGTATTGCAGTATGAGGGACGCTGGTATAGCTGTATGCTTGGCTGGTATAGCTGTGAAGGGATGGTATAGCAGAATGTGGGACTGGAATACCAGTATGAGGGTCTGCTATAGCAATATGAAGGGGGCTGGTGTAGCAGTATGAGGAGTTGGTATAGCAGTATGAGGGACTGGAATAGCAGCACGATGGGATTGGTATAGCAGTATGAGGGGCTGGCATAGCAGTATGAGGGGCTGGTATAGCAGAATGAGGGTCCGTCTAGCAGTATGAGAGACTGGTATAGCAGTATGAGGGACTGGTATTGCAGCATGAGGGGCGCTGGTATAGCTGTATGTGGGGTTGGTATAGCAGTATGAGGGGCTAGTATAGCAGTGTGAGGGGCTGGTATAACAGTAAGAGGGGTTGGTATAGCAGTATGATGGGTTTTTATAGCACCATGATCAGCTAGTATAGCAGTATGAGTGGCTGTTATAGCAGTATGAGGAGCAGGTATAGCAGTATGAAGGACTGGTATAGCACTATGAGAGGCTGGTATAGCAGTATGAGGGGGCTGGTATTGCAGTGTGATGGGCTGGTAAAGCAGTATGAGGGACTGGTATAGCAGTATGAGGAGACTAGTGTAGCAGTATGAGGGACAGTGATAGGAGTATCTGTAGCTGGTATAGCAGTATGAGGGGCTCTTATACCAGTATTAGGGGCTGGTATAGCAGTATGAGGGGCTGGTATAGCAGTATGAGGGGGCTGGTATAGCAGTATAAAGGTACTGGTATAGCAGTATGAAGCGGGGCTGATATAGCTGTATGCTGGGTTGGTATAGCTGTATTATGGGCTGGTATAGCAGTATGAGCGACTGGTATAGCAGTGTGAGGGACTGGTATAGGAGTGAGAGGGGCTTGTCATACCAGTATGACGGGCTGTTATAGCAGTATGTGGGGGCAGGTATAGCTGTGAAGGGATGGTATAGCAGTATGAAGGACTGGTATAGCAGTGTGAGGGGCTGTCATACCAGTAGGTGTGGATGGTATTGTAGTATGAGAAGCTGGTATAGCAGTGTGAGGGGCTGGTATAATAGTGTGAGGGACAGGTATAGCAGTATGAGTTTTTTTATAGCAGTATGTGAGGGCTGGTATATCAGTGTGAGGGGTTGGTATAACACTAAGAGGGGCTGGTATAGCAGTATGAGGGACTTTTATAGCACTATGAGGGGCTAGTATAGCGGTATGAGTGGCTGTTATAGCAGTATGAGGAGCAGGTATAGCAGTAAAAGAAACTAGTATAGCAGTATGAGTGGCTGGTGTAGCAGCATGAGGGGGCTAGTTTAGCAGTATAAGGGGCTGGTATAGCAGTATGAAGGGCTGGTATAGAAGTATGAGGGGGACTGGTAGAGCAGCATGAGGGGCTGGTATAGCAGTATGAAGGGGGGCTGGTATAGCAGTAGGAGGGATTGGTATAGCAGCATGAAGGACTGGTATTGCAGTATGAGTGGCGCTGGTATAGCTGTATGCTTGGCTGGTATAGCTGAGAAGGGATGGTATAGTAGTATGAGGGACTGGTATAGCAGTATGAGGGGCTGGTATAGCAGTATGAAGGACTGGAATAGCAGCACGATGGGATTGGTATAGCAGTATTAGGGGATGTTATAGCAGTATGAGGGGCTGGCATAGCAGTATGAGGGTCCGTCCAGCAGTATGAGAGACTGGTATAGCAGTATGAGGGACTGGTATTGCAGTATGAGGGGCGCTGGCATAGCTGTGAAGGGATGGTATAGCAGTATGAGGGACTGGTATAGCAGTGTGAGGGGATATCACACCTGTGTGAGGGGCTGTTATAGCAGTATGAGAGACTGGTATAGCAGTATGAGGAGCAGGTATAGTAGTATGAGGGGCTGGTTTAGAAGTATGCTGGGCTGGTATAGCAGTATGAATGACTGGTATAGCAGTATGAGGGACTGGTATAGCAGTATGAGGGGCGGGTATAGCTGTATTATGGGCTGGTATAGCAGTGTGAGGGACTGGTATAGCAGCACGAGGGACTGGTATAGCAGTATGACGGCCTCGTATAGCAGTATGAGGAGCTGGTATTGCAGTATGAGGGGCTGGTATAGTAGTATGAAGGACTGGTATTGCAGTATGAGGGATTAGTATTGCAGTATGAGGGGCTGGTATAGACGTATGAGGGGCTGGTATAGCAGTATGAAGGACTGGTATACACAGTACGAGAGACTGGTATAGCAGTATGAGAGGCTGGTATAGCAGTATAAGAGGGGCTGGTATACCAGTATGAGGGGCTGGTATAGTAGAAAGACGGACTGGTATATCAGAATGAGGGGGGATGGAATTGCAGTATGAGGGACTGGTATAGCAGAATGAAAGGCTGGTATAGTAGTATGAGGGACTTGGTATATCAGTATGAGGGGCTGGTATAGCAGTATGAGGGACTGGTATGGCAGAATGAGGCGTTGGTATAGCAGTATGAGGGGCTGGTGTATCAGTATGAGGGGGGCTGGTATAGCAGTATAAGGAGCTGGTATAGCGGTATGAAGGGCTGGTATAGTAGTTTGAGGGGACTGGTATAGCAGAATGAGGGGCTGGTATAGCAGTATGTGGGGGGTGGTATAGCAGTAGGAGGGACTGTTATTGCAGTATGAGGGGCGCTGGTATAGCTGTATTCGTGGCTGGTATAGCTGTGAAGGGATGGTATAGCAGTATGAGTGACTGCTATAGGAGTGTGAGGGGATATCATACCAGTAGGAGGGGCTGTTATAGCAGTATGAGGGGCTGGTATAGCAGTGTGAGGGGCTGGTATAGCAGTATGAGAGGCTGGTATAGCAGTATGACGGGACTGGAATAGTAGTGTGATGGACTGGTATAGTAGTATGAGGGGGCTGGTATAGCAGTATGATGGGCTGGTATAGCGGTGTGAAGGGCTGGTATAGTAGTATAAGGGTCTGGTACAACAGTATGAGGGGCTGGTATTCCAGTATAAGGGACTGGTATAGCAGTATGAGAGGCTGGTATAGCAATATGAGAGAACTGGTATAGTAGTATGAGGGGCTGGTAAAGCAGTATGAGGGTTTGGTATAGCGGTGTGAGGGGCTGGTATTGCAGTATAAGGGGACTGGTATAGCAGTATGAGAGGCTGGAATAGTAGTGTGAGGGGCTGTTATAGCAGAATGAGGGACTGGTATAGCAGTATGAGGGGCTGGTATAGCAGTATGAAGGGGCTAGTATAGCAGTATGAGAGATTTGTATAGCAGTATGAGAGGCTGGTATAGTAGTATGAGAGGGTGGTATAGCAGAATGAAGGACTGGTATAGCAGTATGAGAGACTGGTATAGCAGTATGAGGGGCTGGTATAGTAGTAGGAGGGGCTGCCATAGCAGTATGAGGGCTGGTATAGCAGTATGAAGGAATGGTATAGCACTATGAGAGACTGGTATAGCAGTATGAGGGGCTGGTATAGCAGTATTATGGGCTGGTTTAGCAGTAAGAGGCACTAGTATAGCAGTATGTGGGGCTGCTATACAGTATGGGGGGCTGATACAGCAGTATGAGGGGCTGGTATAGCAGGATGAAGGACTGGTATAGTAGTATGAAGGTCTGGTATAGGAGAATGAGGGACTAGTATAGCAGTATCTGGCGTTTGTATAGCAGTATGAGGGACTGGTATAGCAGAATGAGGGGCTGGTATAGTAGTATAAGGTACTGGTATATCAGTATGAGGGGCTGGTATAGCAGCATGAGAGACTGGTATACCAGAATGAGGGACTGGTATAGTAGTATGAGGGGCTGGTGTTGCAGTATTAGGGGGCTGGTTTAGCAGTATAAGGGGCTGGTATAGCAGTAAGAAGGGCTGGTATAGTAGTATGAGGGGGACTGGTAGAGCAGTATGAGGGGCTGGTATAGAAATATGAAGGGGGGCTGGTATACCAGTAGGAGGGACTGGTATAGCAGCATGAAGGACTGGTATTGCAGTATGAGGGACGCTGGTATAGCTGTATGCTTGGCTGGTATAGCTGTGAAGGGATGGTATAGCAGAATGTGGGACTGGAATACCAGTATGAGGGTCTGCTATAGCAATATGAAGGGGGCTGGTGTAGCAGTATGAGGAGTTGGTATAGCAGTATGAGGGACTGGAATAGCAGCACGATGGGATTGGTATAGCAGTATGAGGGGCTGGCATAGCAGTATGAGGGGCTGGTATAGCAGAATGAGGGTCCGTCTAGCAGTATGAGAGACTGGTATAGCAGTATGAGGGACTGGTATTGCAGTATGAGGGGCGCTGGTATAGCTGTATGTGGGGTTGGTATAGCAGTATGAGGGGCTAGTATAGCAGTGTGAGGGGCTGGTATAACAGTAAGAGGGGTTGGTATAGCAGTATGATGGGTTTTTATAGCACCATGATCAGCTAGTATAGCAGTATGAGTGGCTGTTATAGCAGTATGAGGAGCAGGTATAGCAGTATGAAGGACTGGTATAGCACTATGAGAGGCTGGTATAGCAGTATGAGGGGGCTGGTATTGCAGTGTGATGGGCTGGTAAAGCAGTATGAGGGACTGGTATAGCAGTATGAGGAGACTAGTGTAGCAGTATGAGGGACAGTGATAGGAGTATCTGTAGCTGGTATAGCAGTATGAGGGGCTCTTATACCAGTATTAGGGGCTGGTATAGCAGTATGAGGGGCTGGTATAGCAGTATGAGGGGGCTGGTATAGCAGTATAAAGGTACTGGTATAGCAGTATGAAGCGGGGCTGATATAGCTGTATGCTGGGTTGGTATAGCTGTATTATGGGCTGGTATAGCAGTATGAGCGACTGGTATAGCAGTGTGAGGGACTGGTATAGGAGTGAGAGGGGCTTGTCATACCAGTATGACGGGCTGTTATAGCAGTATGTGGGGGCAGGTATAGCTGTGAAGGGATGGTATAGCAGTATGAAGGACTGGTATAGCAGTGTGAGGGGCTGTCATACCAGTAGGTGTGGATGGTATTGTAGTATGAGAAGCTGGTATAGCAGTGTGAGGGGCTGGTATAATAGTGTGAGGGACAGGTATAGCAGTATGAGTTTTTTATAGCAGTATGTGAGGGCTGGTATATCAGTGTGAGGGGTTGGTATAACACTAAGAGTGGCTGGTATAGCAGTATGAGGGACTTTTATAGCACTATGAGGGCTAGTATAGCGGTATGAGTGGCTGTTATAGCAGTATGAGGAGCAGGTATAGCAGTAAAAGAAACTAGTATAGCAGTATGAGTGGCTGGTGTAGCAGCATGAGGGGGCTAGTTTAGCAGTATAAGGGGCTGGTATAGCAGTATGAAGGGCTGGTATAGAAGTATGAGGGGGACTGGTAGAGCAGCATGAGGGGCTAGTATAGCAGTATGAAGGGGGGCTGGTATAGCAGTAGGAGGGATTGGTATAGCAGCATGAGGGACTGGTATTGCAGTATGAGTGGCGCTGGTATAGCTGTATGCTTGGCTGGTATAGCTGAGAAGGGATGGTATAGCAGTATGAGGGACTGGTATAGCAGTATGAGGGGCTGGTATAGCAGTATGAAGGACTGGAATAGCAGCACGATGGGATTGGTATAGCAGTATTAGGGGATGTTATAGCAGTATGAGGGGCTGGCATAGCAGTATGAGGGTCCGTCCAGCAGTATGAGAGACTGGTATAGCAGTATGAGGGACTGGTATTGCAGTATGAGGGGCGCTGGCATAGCTGTGAAGGGATGGTATAGCAGTATGAGGGACTGGTATAGCAGTGTGAGGGGATATCACACCTGTGTGAGGGGCTGTTATAGCAGTATGAGAGACTGGTATAGCAGTATGAGGAGCAGGTATAGTAGTATGAGGGGCTGGTTTAGAAGTATGCTGGGCTGGTATAGCAGTATGAATGACTGGTATAGCAGTATGAGGGACTGGTATAGCAGTATGAGGGGCGGGTATAGCTGTATTATGGGCTGGTATAGCAGTGTGAGGGACTGGTATAGCAGCACGAGGGACTGGTATAGCAGTATGACGGCCTCGTATAGCAGTATGAGGAGCTGGTATTGCAGTATGAGGGATTAGTATTGCAGTATGAGGGGCTGGTATAGACGTATGAGGGGCTGGTATAGCAGTATGAAGGACTGGTATACACAGTACGAGAGACTGGTATAGCAGTATGAGAGGCTGGTATAGCAGTATAAGAGGGGCTGGTATACCAGTATGAGGGGATGGTATAGTAGAAAGACGGACTGGTATATCAGAATGAGGGGGGATGGAATTGCAGTATGAGGGACTGGTATAGCAGAATGAAAGGCTGGTATAGTAGTATGAGGGACTTGGTATATCAGTATGAGGGGCTGGTATAGCAGTATGAGGGACTGGTATGGCAGAATGAGGCGTTGGTATAGCAGTATGAGGGGCTGGTGTATCAGTATGAGGGGGGCTGGTATAGCAGTATAAGGAGCTGGTATAGCGGTATGAAGGGCTGGTATAGTAGTTTGAGGGGACTGGTATAGCAGAATGAGGGGCTGGTATAGCAGTATGTGGGGGGTGGTATAGCAGTAGGAGGGACTGTTATTGCAGTATGAGGGGCGCTGGTATAGCTGTATTCGTGGCTGGTATAGCTGTGAAGGGATGGTATAGCAGTATGAGTGACTGCTATAGGAGTGTGAAAGGATATCATACCAGTAGGAGGGGCTGTTATAGCAGTATGAGGGGCTGGTATAGCTGTGTGAGGGGCTGGTATAGCAGTATGAGAGGCTGGTATAGCAGTATGACGGGACTGGAATAGTAGTGTGATGGATTGGTATAGTAGTATGAGGGGGCTGGTATAGCAGTATGATGGGCTGGTATAGCGGTGTGAGGGGCTGGTATAGTAGTATAAGGGTCTGGTACAACAGTATGAGGGGCTGGTATTCCAGTATAAGGGACTGGTATAGCAGTATGAGAGGCTGGTATAGCAATATGAGAGAACTGGTATAGTAGTATGAGGGGCTGGTAAAGCAGTATGAGGGTTTGGTATAGCGGTGTGAGGGGCTGGTATTGCAGTATAAGGGGACTGGTATAGCAGTATGAGAGGCTGGAATAGTAGTGTGAGGGGCTGTTATAGCAGAATGAGGGACTGGTATAGCAGTATGAGGGGCTGGTATAGCAGTATGAGGGGCTGGTATAGCAGTATGAGGTGCTGGTATTGCAGTATGAAGGGCTGGTATAGTAGTATGAGGGGCTAGCTTAGCAGTATGAGGGGCTGGTATAGCAATATGAAGGGCTGCTATAGCAGTATGATGGGCTGGTATAGCAGTATGAGGGGCTGGTTTAGCAGTATGAGGGGCTGCTATAGCAGTTTGAGGGACAAGTATAGTAGTGTGAGGGGCTAGTATAGCAGTATGAGGGGCTGATATAGTAGTATGAGTGGCTGGTATAGCTGTATGAGGGGCTGGTGTAGCAGCATGAGGCGCTGGTATAGCAGTATGAGAAGCTGGTTTAGCTGTATTAGGGGCTATTAAAGAAGTATGTGATTTTGTATAGCAGTGCGAGTGGCTGGTATAGCAGTATCAGGGGCGGGTATAGCAGAATGAGTCGCTGTTATAGCAGTATGAGGTCTGGTATAGCAGTATAAGGTCTGGTATATCAGTGTGAGGGGCTGGTATACGAGTATGAGAGGCTGTATAACAGTATGATGGGCTGGTATAGCAGTATGAGGGAAGGGTTTAGCCGTATGAGGGGCTGGACTAGCAGTATGAGGGGTTGGTATAGCAGAAATGAGGGACTGGTATAGCAGTACGAGGGACTGGTAAAGCAGTATGAGGTGTTGGTATAGCAGAATGAGAAGCTGGTACAACAGAATGAGAAGTTGGTATAGCAGTTATCACCACAATCATCCAACAGATCACCACAGCCACCAACACATCCCCACAACCACCTAACACATCTTCACAACCCCCAACACATCACCACAACCACCCAACACATCCTAACAACCCCCAACACATCTTCACAACCCCCAACACATCACCACAACCACCCAACACATCATAACAACCCCCAACACATCTTCACAACCCCCAACACATCACCACAACCACCCAACACATCCCAACAACCCCCAACACGTCTTCACAACCCCCAACACATCACCACAGCCACCAACACATCACCACAACCACCCAACACATCTTCACAACCCCCAACACATCACCACAGCCACCAACACATCCCCACAACCACCCAACACGTCTTCACAACCCCCAACACATCACCACAGCCACCAACACATCACCACAACCACCCAACACGTCTTCACAACCCCCAACACATCACCACAGCCACCAACACATCCCCACAACCACCCAACACGTCTTCACAACCCCCAACACATCACCACAGCCACCAACACATCCCCACAACCACCCAACACGTCTTCACAACCCCCAACACATCACCACAGCCACCAACACATCCCCACAACTACCCAACACGTCTTCACAACCCCCAACACATCACCACAGCCACCAACACATCACCACAACCACCCAACACATCCCCACAACCACCAACACATCACCACAGCCACCAACACATCACCACAACCACCCAACACATCCCCACAACCACCAACACATCTTCACAACCCCCAACACATCCCCACAACCACCCAACACATCACCAAAACCATCAACACATCACCACAACCACCAACACATTACACCACCCCCCAAACACCTCCTCGCAACCCTCAACTCACCCCCACAACCACCCAACACATCCCCACAACCTTCAACACATCCCCACAACCCCAGCACATCCCCACAACCACCCAACACATCCCCACAACCCTCAACACATCCCCACAACCCTCAACACATCCCCACAACCCTCAACTCACCCCCACAACCACCCAACACATCCCCACAACCCTCAACACATCCCCACAACCCTCAACACATCCCCACAACCCTCAACTCACCCCCACAACCACCCAACACATCCCCACAACCTTCAACACATCCCCACAACCCCAGCATATCACCACAACCACCAACACATCACAATAACCACCCAGCACAACACCCCAACCACCAACACATCCCCACAACCCAACAGCACATCACCATAACCCCCAACACATCCCCACAACCCCCAACACATTACCACAAACCCAACACATCCCCACAGTCACCCACCACATCCCCACAACCTGCAACACATCCCCACAATCCCAACACATCACAACAACTACCCAACAAATCACCACAACCACCAACACATCACCACAACCCCCAACACATGAGCACAACCCCCAACACATCACAACAACCCCCAACACATTCCCACAACCCCCAACACATCACCACAACCCCCAACACATCCCCACAACCCCCAACTCATCCCCACAACCCCCAACCCATCATCACAACCACCCAACAAATCACCACAACCCACCAACACATCATCACAACCACCCAACACATTTCCAGAACCTCCCAACACATCCTAACAACACCCCGAACACATCACCATAACCCCCAACATAATCATCCTTTTGTCCCATATTATAACCCGTCCACTGCTACAACCCCTGCAGCTTGAACTTGGACCCGGAACACAACCCATACTACCAGAAGCCGTACGAGGGCCCTCTCCACCTCCCAGCCCAGGCCTACCCACAGCCCGACCCTCACCAGCAGGCCTACCAGCCCCCGGCGCCCAAGCCCGCCTACATCGCCCCGTCTACGGCCTACAAAGGGCATAGGAAGCCGGATGCCGGTTATAGCGGGCCTCCGGAGGGGCCCTACTGAGCCCAATAGGACCTGAGCATATGGGGAATCATATGATCTATTTGCACTAGTTAAAGTGGAATAAATCACTGTCTATCTATCTAATCTATCTATATATTTATCTATATATCTATCCATATATCTATCTATCTATAATCTATATATCTAAACATCTCATTTATCTAAATATCTAATCTATCTCATCTATCTAACTTTAAATCTATCTTTATATCTGTCAATACCTACCTATCTTTCTTTCAATATTTGGATTTGTCTATCTATCTATATACATATATATATATATATATATATATATATATATATATATATATATATATATATATATATATATATATATATATAAAGAGGGTTACAATTCCGTATTTATTTAAATATTGTATTTAACATGGAATACACAATCACTTAAAATTATAGTGTTTTTTATTCCCTTATTGTTTAATGTTTTGGATATTTAATTACTGGATGTTTAACTAGTGGATGTTTATTCTATACATGTTTAACCCAGGATGTTTAACCCCAGGATGTTTAACCCCTGGATGTTTAACCCCTGGATGTTTAACCCCAGGATGTTTAACTCCAGGATGTTTAACCCCTGGATGTTTAACCCAAGGATGTTTAACCCCAGGATGTTTAACCCCTGGATGTTTAACCCCTGAATGTTTAACACCTGGATGTTTTTCTCCTGAATGTTTAACCCCTGGATGTTTAACTCCTGAATGTTTAACCCCTGGATGTTTAACTCCTGAATATTTAAACCCTGGATGTTTAACTCCTGAATGTTTAACCCCTGGATGTTTAACTCCTGAATGTTTAACCCCTGGATGTTTAACCCCTGAATGTTTAACCCCTGGATGTTTAACCCCTGAATGTTTAACCCCTGGATGTTTAACTCCTGAATGTTTAACCCTAGGATGTTTAACTCCTGAATGTTTAACCCCAGGATGTTTAACCCCTCGATGTTTAACCCCTGAATGTTTAACCCCTGGATGTTTAACTCCTGAATGTTTAACCCCTGGATGTTTAACTCCTGAATGTTTAACCCCTGGATGTTTAACTCCTGAATGTTTAACCCCTGGATGTTTAACTCCTGAATGTTTAACCCCTGGATGTTTAACTCCTGAATGTTTAAACCTAGGATGTTTAACTCCTGAATGTTTAACCCCAGGATGTTTAACCCCTGGATGTTTAACCCCTGAAAATTTAACCCCTGGATGTTTAACTCCTGAATGTTTAACCCCTGGATGTTTAACTCCTGAATGTTTAACCCCTGGATGTTTAACCCCTGAATGTTTAACCCCTGGATGTTTAACCCCTGAATGTTTAACCCCTGGATGTTTAACTCCTGAATGTTTAACCCTAGGATGTTTAACTCCTGAATGTTTAACCCCAGGATGTTTAACCCCTGGATGTTTAACCCCTGAATGTTTAACCCCTGGATGTTTAACTCCTGAATGTTTAACCCCTGGATGTTTAACTCCTGAATGTTTAACCCCAAGGTGCTTAACCCCTGGATGTTTAACCCCAGGATAGGTAACACCTGCATATTTAACCCCAGGATGTTTAACTCCTGGATGTTTAACCCCATGATGTTTAACTCCGGGATGTTTATCTCCTGGATTTTAAACCCCCAGGATGTTTAACCACAGGATGTTTAACGCCAGGATATTTAACCCCAGGTTGGTTAACCCCAGGATGTTTAACCCCAGGAAGATTAACCCTGGATGTTTAACCCCAGATGTTTAATCCCTGGATGTTTAACGTCTGGATGTTTAACCCCAGGATTTTTAACCCCTGAAGTTTATCCCTCGATGTTTAACCCCACATGTTTAACTCCTGGATGTTTAAGCCCTGGATGTTTAACCCTGGATGTTTAACCCTGGATGTTTAACCATGGATGTTTAACCCCTGGATGTTTAACCCCACATGTTTAACTCCTGGATGTTTAACCCCTGGATGTTTAACCCTGGATGTTTAACCATGGATGTTTAACCCCTGGATGTTTAGCCCCAGATGCTTAACCCCTGGATGTTTAACCCTGGATGTTTAACCATGGATGTTTAACCCCTGGATGTTTAGCCCCAGATCTTTAACCCCTGGATGTTTAACCCCAAGGATGTTTAACACGAGGATTTTTAACACCAGAATGTTTAACCCCTAGATGTTTAACCCAAGGATATTTAACCTGGACGTTTAACCCTGGATAGATAACACCTGGATGTTTAACCCCAGGGTGTCAGTTGTATCTTCTGATTTTTGTCTGTAGCCTACAGACAAAAATCAGAAGATACAACTGACAATTTACTATAAAACCAAAAAAACGGCCAGCCTACTCATGAGAAACTCTCCAGACACAAAGCAGAACGTTTTAAAGGAGACCAACGTCGTCTATGCCTTCAAATGCCCTCTTGGGGACTGTAAGCCTCAAAAAACTCAGTATATATTCAAGACAACAACATCTCTTTCCAGGCGTTTAACGATGCATAAGCAACAGGGCTCCATTAAGGAAAATATAGCCTCTTCCCACAACCAAACCATCACCAGAGAAATCTTAGCAAACAACACAGAAATCATCGATAGATACAGCGATAGCAGGCGGCTCGACGTCTGCGAGGCACTACACATCAAGAAGTCAACACCAGCAATCAACAGCCAATTAATGCACAACTATATTCTACCCACTTCAAGACTCCGCTCCAATATAGAAGCATCAAGAAATACGGGCCAATAAAAATAGGCCTTCTGCAGTTACCTACTTTTAATACCTGTTTGTATTTCATTGTTTCGTGTTCTGTCTTGTATTAAAAGTTTATTTTCACCTCATCCAAAACTATTGTAACATGTCACTTCACCCAAATGTAGGTATAAAAACTCGTAAGATGTTTAAGCTCTATTCAGTTAAAGTTGTGTGTGTTTGTGTAAACAAAAGTCTTTGAAAATGTAATAAGTTTTACGAAACGCGATCAAGTGTCGCGTCAGACTAGAAATAAAAATGAATTTTGGAGAATTGATCTTTGAATTACCATCAACAGTGAAAAGAAACGTAAGAAAGATCGAGAAAATTCGTGTTAGAATTATTAGAGAATTATGTAGACTGCAGTGTGGAAACCTCCATATTTCATGTGCCCGGATTGCTTATACATGTGCCCGGATGGGCACATGTAGAAGCAAGTAGATGGGGTCGCCATGGGTTCTCCCCTAGGTGTCCTGTTTGCAAACTTCTACATGGGTACCATCGAGCAAAAAGTCTTAGTCGACATGAACTTGAAACCGGCCATATACTGCAGGTATGTTGACGACATTTTCACACAGGTACCTGATGTCAGACATCTGCAGGAGCTGAAGGAGGCATTTGAGCAGAGTTCCGTGCTGCGTTTCACTTACGAGATGGAAAAGGATGGGAAGCTGCCCTTTCTAGATGTAACAGTCATGGAAAAGAGCGGAGGTTTCCACACTGCAGTCTACACTAAGGAAACGAACATAGGAATGTGCCTAAATGCCAACAGCGACTGCCCAGACAGGTACAAAAGGAGTGTTGTTAACGCATATGTCGACCGTGCTCTCAGCCACAGCTCAGAATGGAAGCAAGTCGACGAAGAACTCTGTAGGGTAAGGCAGGTCCTAGTCAACAACGGCTTCTCCAATGGTTTAGTCGAAGACATCATAAGAAGGAAAGTGAAACGCCATGCAACCTCTGAAGAGACAACTAACACAACACCTATACCCCCTATTAGACTATTTTACAGGAACTTCTTTTCCACAGCTCATAAAACGGAGGAAAGGGTCCTGAAAGATATTGTTAATAGAAACGTTATCCCTACAGACAAAAATCAGAGGATACAACTGACGATGTACTATAAAACCAGAAAAACGGCCAGCCTACTTATGAGAAACTCTCCAGACACAAAACAGAACGCTTTAAAAGAGACTAACGTCGTCTATGCCTTCAAATGCCCTCTTGGGGACTGTAAGCTCCAAAAAACCCAGTATATAGGCAAGACAACAACATCTCTTTCTAGGCGTTTAACGATGCATAAGCAACAGGGCTCCATTAAGGAACATATAATCTCTTCCCACAACCAAACCATCGCCAGAGAAATCCTAGTAAACAACACAGAAATCATCGATAGATACAGCGATAGCAGGCGGCTTGACGTTTGCGAGGCACTACACATCAAGAAGTCAACACCAGCAATCAACAGCCAATTAATGCACAACTATATTCTACCCACCTCAAGACTCCGCTCCAATATAGAAGCATCAAGAAATATGGACCAATAGGCTTTCTACAAACACTTCTATTCAATACCCATTGTTTCGTGTTCTGTCTTGTGTTGATGAAATTAATACCCTATTAATGCCACCTCTTGTTCTGTCTTGTGTTGATGAAATTAATACCCTATTAATGCCACCTCACCCCATCCACCTCATTAAAATGTAGATATAAAATCGGAGATGCGTAAGTTCTATTCAGTTGTGTATTTGTAAACTAAAGTCTTTGAAAATGTAATAAGTTTTACGAAATGCGCTCGTGTCGCGTCAGACTAGAAATAAAAATGAATTTTGGATTTGATTTTTGATTTACCTCCAACAGTAAAAAGAAATGTACGAAAGATTGAGAAAATTCGTGTTAGAATTATTAATCTTACTTTTTCGGTCATATTTAATAATATATATAAATATATATATATATATATATATATATATATATATATATATATATATATATATATATATATATATATATATATATATATATATATATATATATATATTGTGACAGTAACGCGTTGGTGTTCGGCTGTTCAAAGCTAGGGGTATGGCCTCGTCACATAGAATAAAAAAAAAATAGAAAATCTGGAACTTCGTCTGTGGTAAGGTAAGGAGAAGACACACAAAACACAAGTAAATTTTAACAATGCAATTTTAATTACGTTAGAAAAACAAAACATGAATAAAATAGACATACAAATTCGTATAATAAAATCAATCAATCAAAATAATAAGAATAATTAAATGACAAAATGAAAAGTTATGTTAAGACAAGTGAGCAATAACAAGCTGTGCAATATACAATAAAATGAGAGGTGCAGGAATATTGGCTTTAAGCTATCACCTCTCTTAGTACACGTAAGCCACAGCTCAGTCTACCAAGAAGACGTGTTAACCGTATGAAAGCACTGAATATTCTGAAGACTGAGGTCGTGGCGGCCCCAGACATCAAGTAGTATGGTGGGTGGAGTACAGTTGCAGCTAGACCGGCGGCCAATCAGCGAGGAGCCGGCAGCAAGACAGGTAGTTTGGCGGTTTGAGGTGGAGCAGGTGTTCCTGGCTGCATACGTTTTGCGCTCTGGCAAACCTTGCTGGTGTTGTCGTTGTTGGATTTTTCTTCCATACTTGTTCTATATAGATGTTTATGTCGACGTCTTTTGGAGGGAAGAGCAGGCTCAATCTCATGAAGGAGATTATCGTCACAACTCTCCCCCGAAGCCTGCGGTTCTGGAAGAAGTACGTCGTTATGTGGTGGAGTATTAGATGGAGTCGCTTCTATTTCATAAACTCTGGAGAGGGCATCGGCTATGGTGTTGTCAGAACCCTTGATATAGCGGATCTCCAGGTTGAAATCTTGTAAATACAAAGCCCATCGTAGAAGACGCTGGTTAGTGAATTGGGCTTGATGTAGGAAGCGGAGAGGGTTGTGGTCTGAGAAGATGGTTGTAGACCTGGCGCCTTGTAGGTACGGAGCGAAGTGTTGGAGGTTCAGGACGATGGATAGTAGCTCCTTTTCAATAGTGCTGTAGTTCCTCTGGTGTGGTTTCAATTTGTAGCTGTAGTAGCTGACAGGTAGAACCTCCTCGCCTCGTTGTTGCATCAGGACACCACCAACGCCGGTACCACTGGCGTCGACATGAAGGACGAAAGGCTTGGTGATATCTGGTGAGGCGAGAATGGATTAGAACAGAGGAGGAATTTGAGTTGTTCGAAAGCAACGGTTTGCTGCATGGTCCAATTATACCGTTGCTTGGGACTGGTTAATAGAATTAGAGGTGTGGCGACTGTACTGAAATTCCTCACAAACCTACGGTAGTAGGAGGCAAGACCAAGGAAGCGCAGGAGCTGCTTCCTGGTGGTAGGCTGTGGATACTGTTGGATGGCTTGAGTGTGTGAGTCTAACGGAGCTATGCTGCCACTCCCAATAACATGACCCAGATAACGCACTTTACCTTTCGCGAAGGTGGACTTGCCCAGGTTGATGGTGAGGCCGGCTGTCAGGAGCTTGGAGAACAGACGTCGCAGCTGGAGCAGATGTTCACTCCAGGTGTTGGACGCTACGACGATATCGTCCAGGTAGGCGTATGTGTTATCCAAGCCCTGGATGACACGGTTGACAGCTCTCTGAAAGGTGGCCGGGGCATTACATAGTCCGAAAGGAAGGCGTTCATATCTGAAAAGTCCAAAAGGAGTGATGAAGGCAGATATCTCTTTAGCTCGCTCCGTTAGACACACTTGATAGTACCCCTTAAGCAAGTCCACTTGGGACAAGTACTGGGCACTACCAATGGCGTCAAGGATGTCATCTATCCTTGGCAAGGGGTAAGCATCCTTGACAGTTACATTGTTGAGTTTACGATAGTCAGTACATAACCGCACCTTACCTTGGGGTTTGGGCACCAAGATACAAGGTGAGGCCCAGGGGGACTCACAAGGTGTAGCCAGTCCATGATCCAAGAGGTACTGCACCTCAGCACGCATGACTTCCTTCTTGCTCGGGCTGATTCGGTAGAAGGGTTGACGAATCGGCCGGGTGTCGGGGAGCAGTTGGATGTCGTGCTGGGTAACATTACACTCTTGGGGGTCATCTCGGAACAACTCCTGATGTTCTCTGAAGATCTTGACAAGAGGTGCACTAGGATTATCCTGAAAGTATTTGGGAAGATCATTAAGGATTTCGGAATTAGAAAGCGCTGACTCCTTGTCAGTGCTTTCGGGAGAAGCTGGGAAGGTCTCACTGTGGATGTAGGGTTCTGTGAAGGTAGAACAGTTAATCAGGACAGTGGGAGGAGTACCATTATATTGCTTCAGGAGGTTGACGTGGCACAGCTGGGTCTTCCGCCGCCTATCTGGAGACTCTATGACGTAGTTGTTGTTGTTTCGGCACTCCTTGACGCGGTAGGGTCCTGAAAACCTGTTTTGTAAAGGTGAACCTGGGATAGGAAAATATGCAAGCACGAAGTCTCCCGGCTTAAATTTTCGTACTTTGCTGGTCTGGTCGTAATGAGTCTTCATCCTCTCCTGGGCTTTCAATAGATTATCATGGGCAAAACGGTGGACTCTCTCTAGAATGTGTTGAAGGTTTTGAAGAAACTGGGGCACATTCTGATGCTCACTGAAGGTGGCATCTCGGAGAGAGTCTTTGAAAGCCTTAAGGGGAGTACGGCACTTACGGCCGTAGAGCATCTCATAAGGAGATACTCCTAGGGACTCATTGGGGAGACTTCTGTAAATACACATTATAAGGTCGATTTGCTTATCCCAATCCTTAGAGGTTTCACTACAAAACTTTTTCAAGAGTGCTTTGATAGTCTGATGACTACGTTCAAGAGAACCCTGTGAAGCAGGATGATAGGGGCTGGACAATACCTGTTTGATGTTGAACTCCTCCAGTGTCCTTTTGAAGAGATCACTGGTGAAGTTGGTACCACAGTCGCTCTGAATCTCCCTGGGAAATCCGTATTGAGTGAAGATCTTCAATAGATGTTTTACAACCTTAGCAGCCGTGATGTTCTTCACTGGAACTGCTATGGGAAATCTGGTGGTAGGACACAGGATGGTTAAGATATAGGCGTTACCTGAACTGGACCGAGGTAAAGGATCAACACAGTCTATTATGAGTCTGTGGAAAGGTTCTGCAGGCACCTGTATGGGAATCAGTGGCGCTCTGGGAATGGAGATGTTCGGTTTGCCTGCCATCTGACATGTATGACACTGATTTACGTACTGTTTGACGCTATTTACCATACCTGGCCAGTAGTAGTCTTGACGAATTCCATGGTAAGTCTTGTTGAAGCCGTAGTGGGAGAGTGCTCCGTGGCCCAGGTGTAGAATAGTGGGCCGCAGGCTGGCAGGAATCACAAGTTGTTCGATGTTGGCCCAATCGTCCTCCTTCAGTTTACTGGGTCTATATCTGCGGTAGAGCAAGTCGTTCTCTAGGAAGAACCCAGGAATACTGTCGGGTTGAGTCTCAGCCTGGAAAAACAATGGTGTTAAAGTAAGATCTTCCCTCTGCAACTTACGGAACTCCAACTTGGTCAGATTCGGGGGTAGTTTCTGAGGATCTTGAGGGACAGCGGTAGCAGTAGAGTCAGCTGGCTGTGGACGTGCGGCTTGTGCACGGGTGGTCACGAGAACCGGAGGAGGAACTTCATCACTCTCTTGAACCTCTGCTGGAACATACGCTAGAATAGGGTTACTTGGCACAGAGTTACACACCTGGGGTTTGTCCATGACGATCAGGTTGGTCGGTTGCAGGTCTTCTGCCAAGTCGTTGCCTAGGAGAAGTTGCACTCCAGGCATGGGAAAAGGCTTTTCCCTGACGGCGACTTGGACTTCTCCGTTCACGTAGGGACAATCCATGTGGACTCTGGCGAGAGGGTATGGAGTGGTAGCAGTGAGGTCAGTGATGAAGACAGTTTCTTCGGTGTAGACGATGTTGGGCACAGCCGACTTCAAGATGATCGATTGAAGAGCCGCTGTGTCCCTCAAGATCTTCAATTTGAAACGTCCCTCCGGATTTGAACCGTTGGCAGAGACAGTTCCAGTATACAGGTGGTTACTGAAAAGAGAAAGATCATTAGCATTAACACCAACATTCATCACAGGCTTACCGGACTTAGGAGGAGTTGGTTTGAGTTTTTGTGGGTCAGTGGTTCCCTTGTATTGAGACTTACCACACTTGTCTATGGTATGTCCATAGAGTCTACAATACTTGCAGTACAGTTGCGAACCAGCTTGATCGGGGCTCACTTTCTCGTAACTGTACCACGACTTCTTACTGGAGGATGGTTCTGGTGTCAGCCGGTGGATGAGGCTGTAAGTGTCAGCCGACTTAGCACACTTCAGGTAGTCGGTTTCTTCTTTATCTGCTAAGTAGAGACGGACAGTAGGCGGCACACGCCTCAAGAATTCTTCAACAAGCATCAGGTTGACGAGTTCTGTAAAAGTAGAGACATATGTCTATCATAAGACATATCATATTTCCTTCTTATGATGTCTAGACATCATAATATATATATATATATATATATATATATATATATATATATATATATATATATATATATATATATATATTTATATATATATATATATATATATATATATATATATATATATATATATATATATATATATATATATATATTTATATATATATATATATATATATTTTTATATATATATATATATATATATATATATATATATATATATATATATATTTATTTATATATATATATATATATATATATATATATATATATATATATATATATATATATATATATATTTATATATATATATATATATTTTTATATATATATATATATATATATATATATTTATATATATATATATATATATATATATATATATATATATATATATATATATATATATATATATTTATATATATATATATATATATATATATATTTTTATATATATATATATATATATATATATATATATATATTTATTTATATATATATATATATATATATATATATATATATATATATATATTTATATATATATATATATATATTTTTATATATATATATATATATATATATATATATATATATATATATATATATATATATATATATATATATATATATATATATGTATATATATATATATATATTTACAACTGGTGAACACTTTCTGCTCTCAGCAAACACAGACAATAAACTGTCCAGACCCGTGTGGCGTTTTGGGCGATCAATCTGCAAATCTGCAAAATGTATACTCTTTTCACTGTTCTAACATTAATTTTCGATGTACGTATTTCATTTTTGAAACAATGTGTTCGCAATAGAATGTTCTAGAAAAACATACTATAAAATGTCACCAAAGCATGAGTTAGACCAGCACCAAATAAAGAACTCTTTGCAGTCTCCGTGGTGTAGTGGTAAGACACTCGCCTGGCGTTCCGCGAGCGCTATGTCATGGGTTCGTATCCTGGTCGGGGAGGATTTACTGGGCGCAATTCCTTAACTGTAGCCTCTGTTTAACGCAACAGTAAAATGTGTACTTGGATGAAAAAACGATTCTTCGCGGCAGGGGATCGTATTCCAGGGACCATAGGATTAAGGACTTGCCCGAAACGCTACGCGTACTAGTGGCTGTACAAGAATGTAACAACTCTTGTATATATCTCAAAAAAAAAAAAAAAAAACTACGTCAATCACTAGCCGTGAGCACCAGACAGCTACGAAATGTTTCTACTCTTTTCAGGGTTGTCAACTCCACATTTATCCTACAGCGTTAATTTTGGTATCACTGAGATCGCAATAAAATACCCTACGAGTACATATGCATATAAATATTAAATCAACGTTGGAGCTCACCCGCAAGAGTGTGGGAATTGGCCGAAGTGTTACCTGTGAGGGCAAATCGGTGAAACACCTATTGAAAAGTGCATATTCTTTTCACTGTTCTGACATTAATTTTCGATGTACGTATTTAATTTTTATACCAATGTGTTCTCAATTGAATGTTCTAGAAGAACATAGGTATAAAATGTCACACAAAGATGCATTAGACCAGCACTAAATAAAAAACCAAGTCGGTTACACTCGTCGTGTCAACAATACAATGGTCTTACCATGATGATGCGATGCTATGCCGTTCTCCCAAATAGGCTATGCGGCTATTAGAGAAAACGAAAATTTCATGGCAAACATTTGTAAACTATTCCCAAGTCGATCGGATTGAAAATGGATTTTATACAAATATTTTTTCTCGTGACTCGTGAGCAAGTCCCTTACGCACACTCGAGAAAAAAATTGGATACGCTTGCAAGTGTAACGGATGCGCGAAAGTGACCTTTACCACTTGACCATCACGACCAGACAAAAGATTAGCCTCGGCTACCATGATTTCTGTGTTGTTTACTAGGAGAGAAGAAATTTTCTCTGGCCTAGTTTTCTAGGCCTGAGAAATCCTAGTAAACAACACAGAAATCATCGATAGATACAGCGATAGCAGGCGGCTTGACGTTTGCGAGGCATTACACATCAAGAAGTCAACACCAGCAATCAACAGCCAATTAATGCACAACTATATTCTACCCACCTCAAGACTCCACTCCAATATAGAAGCATCAAGAAATATGGACCAATAGGCTTTCTGCAATCACTTCTATTCAATACCCATTGTTTCATGTTCTGGCTTGTGTTGATGAAATTAATACCTTATTAAATACCACCTCACCCCATCCACGTCACTCAAATGTAGATATAAACAAAATCGGAGATGTGTAAGTTCTATTCAGTTGTGTATGTGTTAGCTGAAGTCTTTGAAAATATAATAAGTTTTACGAAACGCGCTCAAGTGTCGCGTCAGACTAGAAATAAAAATGAATTTTGGAGAAATGATTTCTGAATTACCTCCAACAGTGAAAAGAAATGTACGAAAGATTGAGAAAATTCGTGTTAGAATTATTAATCTTACTTTTTTGGTCATATTTAATAATATATATATATATATATTGTGACGATAATCTCCTTCAAGAGATTGAGCCTGCTCTTCCCTCCAAAAATACGTCACTACAAATATATAAAACTACTATGAAAGAAATGTCCAACAACGACAACAACATCTCCAAGGTTTGCCAGAGCGCAAAACGTATGCAGCCAGGGACACCTGCTCAGCCTCAAACCGCCAAACTACCTGTCTTGTTGCCGGCTACTCGCTGATTGGCTGCCGGTCTGGCTGCAACTGCACTCCACCCCCCCATACTACTTGATGTCTGGGGCCGCCACGACCTCAGTCCTCAGAATATTCAGTGCTTTCATACGGTTAACACTTCTTCCTGGTAGACTGAGCTTTGGCCTAAGTGTACTAAGAGAGGTGATAGCTTAAAGCCAATATTCCCGCACCTCTCATTTTATTGTATATTGCACAGCTTGTTATTGCTCACTTGTCTTAACGTAACTTTTCATTTTGTTATTTACTTATTCTTATTATTTTGACTGATTGATTTTATTATACGAATTTGTATGTCCATTTTATTCATGTTTTGTTTATCTAACGTAATTAAAATTTCATTGTTAAAATTTACTTGTGTTTTGTGTGTCTTCTCCTTACCTTACCACAGACGAAGTTCCAGATTTTCTATTTTTTTTAATTCTATGTGACGAGGCCATACCCCTAGCTTTGAACAGCCGAACACCAACGCGTTACCGTCACATATTATATGGGGGCCTGTCCTAGGAGCTTCACTCAGGTACTGGTGCCAAGTGGTAATTTATGGTAAGCGTATTTAACTTTGTTAACGTAGCTTTTACTATTTTTCATATTCAATTTCATTTTTTCTATGGTGCGGTGTATTGTGCATTACGAGAGTAACATATGGTGAAGGTGAGACAACTTTGGATTACGTGGTGACTGTAGGCCTCAGTCATACTCTTAATTGGTCATCTCTCCCTCCGTGTTATTACTCGTGTTTACCATCTTTGTCCCTTGGATATTTCTCATTTTGACAGATCATCATATTGGTACCCTGGTACTGTGGTCTGCCCCGGGTCAAGAGTACCCAATCTTCTGCAATCTGACTGTAGGAGGACAAAGAGGGCCATAGTTCCTCTAGCTCGAACTTTAGTTGCTGAATTGGGACCTCAGCAGCAGTTCTCGTCACCAGTTGACACCTCGCACCCCTACACGTCAGTCAGAGATGATGATACATACAACGGTAGGGAATTAGCTTACTTTTTCAGAGCACAAAAGTTCGCTAATTCTGTAAGTATCATATTAAATTCAGTAGGAAAAACTTGCTTTATGTCCTATAGAGACTTGGCAAGGTATGCCTACATCCTTGGACTACCAATTTTACTTTTGAGGCAATTAACTGTTTCATTTGTTTTCGAAACTCTGTTTCATTTGTTAGTAGGATTTTCTTGCCCTTATCCTCTTACATGAGTACCGGGTACAAGATTTCCTGCGCCCTTGATTTAAATTAATCATTTAACATCTTGTACTTAACTTTAATTGTTAAAGATCCCCAGGATAGGTACCAGTTGCCACGTTGTCCTGTTTCTGACATTCATTATAACTGAATATTCGTTGTACCTTTATTTGCTAAATTCACCATGTTTCGTCTCCAAGCTTTCCGTGCAGATCCAGCAGGTGAAATAGGGACTTTAAGTCGTGCCAAGAGGACTGAATTACAAACTCTTGCACATGAGTATCAACTAGAAGTTCCCTACCAAGCCAACAAAAATGACCTACACAACCTGTTGCTGGATTACTATTTAGAGCAAGGTAAGATCGACTCTGAAACTCATGAAACTTACTATATTGCAGATAAAACTGACTTGGCAACGATGAAACTTAAACTAGAGCTGGCCAAGATTGAACGTGAGCAGCAAAGAGAAGCAGCTGCCATACGAAGGGAAGAACAAGAACGAGAAATCACCCTCAGAGAACGCGAAACTACTTTGAGGAGAGAAGAAGAAGAACGCGAAGCTGCCTTAAGAAGGGAAGAAATCACCCTCAGAGAACGTGAAACTGCTTTGAGGAGAGAAGAACAAGAACGCGAAGCTGCCTTGAGGAGAGAAGAACACGAACGTGAGGTCGCATTACTCCGTGAACGTGAACGAGTACAGCTTGAAACATTCCAGGAGCGGGAACGCGTACAGCTTGAAACCAAACAACGCGAGTTGGAGATGCAACGCGAACATGACAAGCAACAAGCGACTCTGGCTCTAGAGTGTCGTCAACGCGAAATCGCGTTGGAAACTTCACACTTCACTCAACGCCAGCAAGCTACTGCCAATCTTCCCGTCAGTTTTAATATATCACATGCAAGTAAGTTAATGCCATCCTTTGTAGAAGCAGAAGTTGATGTGTTTTTTACCACCTTTGAAACCCTTGCTAATCAACTCAGTTGGCCTGTCGACCAATGGGCCACACTTCTCAGAGTCCATCTTACATGTAGAGCTGCAGTCACACTCAGTACTTTGGCGTCTGAGAATGACTACCACACTCTGAAACAAGCAGTGTTGGACGCCTACCTCCTTTCCACGGAAAGTTATAGAAGGAAATTCCGTGACCACCTGAAGGCAAGTACCACTACCTTCCTCGAGTTTGCTAACACAAAACGGAGATATTTCATGAAATGGCTGGAAGCAGCACATGTCTCTACTTTTACAGAACTCGTCAACCTGATGCTTGTTGAAGAATTCTTGAGGCGTGTGCCGCCTACTGTCCGTCTCTACTTAGCAGATAAAGAAGAAACCGACTACCTGAAGTGTGCTAAGTCGGCTGACACTTACAGCCTCATCCACCGGCTGACACCAGAACCATCCTCCAGTAAGAAGTCGTGGTACAGTTACGAGAAAGTGAGCCCCGATCAAGCTGGTTCGCAACTGTACTGCAAGTATTGTAGACTTTATGGACATACCATAGACAAGTGTGGTAAGTCTCAATACAAGGGAACCACTGACCCACAAAAACTCAAACCAACTCCTCCTAAGTCCGGTAAGCCTGTGATGAATGTTGGTGTTAATGCTAATGATCTTTCTCTTTTCAGTAACCACCTGTATACTGGAACTGTCTCTGCCAACGGTTCAAGTCCGGAGGGACGTTTCAAATTGAAGATCTTGAGGGACACAGCGGCTCTTCAATCGATCATCTTGAAGTCGGCTGTGCCCAACATCGTCTACACCGAAGAAACTGTCTTCATCACTGACCTCACTGCTACCACTCCATACCCTCTCGCCAGAGTCCACATGGATTGTCCCTACGTGAACGGAGAAGTCCAAGTCGCCGTCAGGGAAAAGCCTTTTCCCATGCCTGGAGTGCAACTTCTCCTAGGCAACGACTTGGCAGAAGACCTGCAACCGACCAACCTGATCGTCATGGACAAACCCCAGGTGTGTAACTCTGTGCCAAGTAACCCTATTCTAGCGTATGTTCCAGCAGAGGTTCAAGAGAGTGATGAAGTTCCTCCTCCGGTTCTCGTGACCACCCGTGCACAAGCCGCACGTCCACAGCCAGCTGACTCTACTGCTACCGCTGTCCCTCAAGATCCTCAGAAACTACCCCCGAATCTGACCAAGTTGGAGTTCCGTAAGTTGCAGAGGGAAGATCTTACTTTAACACCATTGTTTTTCCAGGCTGAGACTCAACCCGACAGTATTCCTGGGTTCTTCCTAGAGAACGACTTGCTCTACCGCAGATATAGACCCAGTAAACTGAAGGAGGACGATTGGGCCAACATCGAACAACTTGTGATTCCTGCCAGCCTGCGGCCCACTATTCTACACCTGGCCCACGGAGCACTCTCCCACTACGGCTTCAACAAGACTTACCATGGAATTCGTCAAGACTACTACTGGCCAGGTATGGTAAATAGCGTCAAACAGTACGTAAATCAGTGTCATACATGTCAGATGGCAGGCAAACCGAACATCTCCATTCCCAGAGCGCCACTGATTCCCATACAGGTGCCTGCAGAACCTTTCCACAGACTCATAATAGACTGTGTTGATCCTTTACCTCGGTCCAGTTCAGGTAACGCCTATATCTTAACCATCCTGTGTCCTACCACCAGATTTCCCATAGCAGTTCCATAGCAGTACTTTTGTCAGTCCCTTTGCTTCCATACATGCCCTATTATACCATGGATTCTTCTTTTGCTTCTCGGATTTTTCTCTTTGGGCCGGGATGAACCTGTTTACTGCCTCCTGACACTTTTGGGTGACATAGTCCATCATATCTTGTACAGACGTAGCTCTGAGGTCTGTGTCCCAAGGTATTTCCTTTAAGAAACTTCTCATCTCCTCATAATTCCCCTTTCTGTATGCCAGCTTTTTGTTTCCTAGTTCTTTTTGGGGGGAGATAATACCTAGCTCTACCAGGTACTCAAAGTTCAATACACTGTGATCACTCATTCCCAAAGGTGCTTCCATCTTAACTTCCCTTATATCCCACTCATTTAGGGTAAATATCAGATCGAGCATGGCTGGTTCATCTTCTCTCATTCTTGTTGGTTCCTTGATGTGCTGGCTTAGAAAGTGTCTTGTTGCCACATCCAGCAGCTTAGCTCTCCATGTTTCTGTTCCTCCATGCGGGTCTCTATTCTCCCAATCTATCTTCCCGTGGTTGAAATCGCCCATGATTAGTAGGCCAGATCCATTCCTGCTAGCAACAGAAGCTGCTCTCTCTATTATGTTAATGGTGGCCATGCTGTTTCTATCGTATTCCAGTTTGGATCTTCTGTCATTTGGTGGTGGATTATATACAACTACGACTATAATTTTTTGTCCTCCAGTTGTTATGGTACCTGTTATCTAGTCACTGAAACCTTCACAGCCCTGAATAACCATTTCCTCAAAATCCCAGCCTTTTCTTACCAGCAGAGCTACACCACCACCACCTCTTCCTTCTCTCTCTTTCCTCGTAACATAATAGTCCTGTGGAACACTGCATTTGTTATGGTTTTTGTTAGCTTTGTTTCTGTGGGTGCTATTATGTCTGGGTTTTCTTCTAGTATCCATTCTCCGAGTTCATTTGCTTTACATGTAATTTCATCTATGTTAGTGTAGTGTACTTTGAGGCTCACTTTCTTCTGTCCCTTCTCAAATTGCCTCCTTGGTGAGTGTTCTGCTGGTGGGGGGAAAGCAGTTCCCCCCACCACCTGCGGCTCTGTGGTGGGCCCTGGCTCTGTGGTGGGCTTTGGCTCTGTGGTGGGCCCTGGCTCTTTGGTGGGCCCCTGGCTCTGTGGTGGGCCCTGGATCTGTGGTGTGCCCTGACTTTGTGGTGGGCCCTGTCTCTGTGGTGGGCCCCTGGCTCTGTGGTGTGCCCTGGCTCTGTGGTGTACCCTGGGTCTGTTGTGGGCCCCTGGCTCTGTGGTGAGCCCTGGATCTGTGGTCGGTCCCCTGGCTCTGTGGTGGGCAATGGCTCTGTGGTGGGCCCTGGCTCTGTAGTGTGCCCTGGCTCTGTGGTGGATCCTGGCTCTGTGGTGGGCCCTGGCTCTGTGGTGGGCCCTGGGTCTGTGGTGGGCCCTGGCTCTGTGGAGGGGCTCTCGCTCTGTGTTGGGCTCTGGCTAGGCTCCCTTGTGGGCCCTGACTCTATGGTGGGCCCTGGTTCTGTGGTGGGCCCCTGGCTCTGTGGAGGGCCTTGGCTCTTTGGTAGACCCTGACTCTGGGATGGGCCCTGAATGTGGTGGGCCCTGGCTCTGTGGTGGGCCCTGGCTCTGTGGTGGGCCCTGGCTCTGTGGTGGGCCCGGGCTCTGTAGTGGGCCCCTGGCTGTGTAGTGGGCCCTGGCTCTGTGGTAGGTCCCCCGGGCTGTGGTGGGTGTCGGCTCTGTGGTGGGCCATGGCTCTGTGGTGGGCTCCCTTGCTCTGTGGTGGACCATGGCTTTGTGGTAGGCCCTGGCTCTGTAGTGGGCCCTCATGGCTCTGTGGTGGGCCCTGGCTCTGTGGTGAGCCCTGGCTCTGTGGTAGGCCCTGACTCTGTGGTGGGCCCCCTGGCTCTGCGGTGGGTCTTCATTGTTCTGTGGTGGGCTCTGGCTCTGTGGTGGGCCCCTGGCTCTGTGGTGGGCACTGGCTCTGTGGTGAGCCATGGTTTGTGGTGAGCCCTGGCTCTGTGGTGGGCCCCTGGCTCTGTGGTGGGCCCTCATGGCTCTGTGGTGGGTTCCTGGTTCTGTGGTAGGCCCTGGCTCTGTGGTGAGCCCATGACTCTGTGGTGGGCCCTCATGGCTCTGTGGTGGGCCCTGGCTCTGTAGTGGACCCTGGCTTTTTGGTGGGCCATGGCTTTGTGGTGGGCCCTCATGGCTCTGTAGTGAGCCCTGGCTCTGTGGTGGGCTCTGGCTCTGTGGTGGGCGCTGGCTCTATGGTGGGCCCATGGTTCTGTGGTGGGCCCTCATGGCTCTGTGGTGGGCCCATGACTCTGTGGTGGGCCCTCATGACTCTGTGGTGGGCCCATGGCTCTGTGTTGGGCCCTGGCTCTGTGGTGGGCCCATGACTCTGTGGTGGGCCCTCATGGCTCTGTGGTGGGCCCTGGCTCTGTAGTGGGCCCTGGGTCTTTGGTGGGCCATGGCTTTGTGGTGGGCCCTCATGGCTCTGTAGTGAGCCCTGGCTCTGTGGTGGGCCCTGACTCTGTGGTGGGCTCCTGGCTCTGTGGTGGGCCCTGGCTCTGTGGTGGGCCCCTGGCTCTGTGGTGGGCCCCCTGGGTCTGTGGTTGGCACTTGCTCTGTGGTGGGCCCTCATGGCTCTGTGGTGGGCCCATGGCTCTGTGGTGGGCCCTCGTGGCTCTGTGGTGGGCCCATGTCTCTATGGTGGGCCCTCATGGCTCTGTGGTGGGCCGGCTCTATGGTGGGCCATGGCTTTGTGGTGGGCCCTCATGGCTCTGTAGTGGGCCCAGGCTCTTTGGTAGGCCCTGGCTCTGTGGTGGGCACTGGCTCTGTGGTGGGCCATGGCTTTGTGGTGAGCCCTCGTGGCTCTGAAGTGGTCCCTGGCTCTGTGGTGGGCCGTGGCTCTGTGCTAGGCCCTGGCTCTGTGGTGAGTCTTCATGGTTCTGTGGTGGGCCCCTGGCTCTGTGGTGGGCACTGGCTCTGTGGTGAGCCATGGTTTTGTGGTGAGCCCTGGCTCTGTAATGGGCCCTGGCTCTGTGGTGTGCCCTGGATCTGAGTGGGCACTAGCTCTGTGTTGAGCCCTGGCTCTGTGGTGGGCCCCTGGCTCTGTGGTGGGGCCTGGCTCTGTGGTGGGCCCTCATGGCTCTGTGGTGGGTCCCTGGTTCTGTGGTAGGCCCTGGCTCTGTGGTGGGCCCATGACTCTGTGGTGGGCCCTCATGGCTCTGTGGTGGGCCCTGGCTCTGTAGTGGGCCCTGGCTTTTTGGTGGGCCATGGTTTTGTGGTGGGCCCTCATGGCTCTGTAGTGAGCCCTGGCTCTGTGGTGGGCTCTGGCTCTGTGGTGGGCCCTCATGGCTCTGTGGTGGGCCCATGGCTCTGTGGTGGGCCCTCATGACTCTGTGGTGGGCCCATGGCTCTGTGTTGGGCCCTGGCTCTGTGGTGGGCCCATGACTCTGTGGTGGGCCCTGGCTCTGTAGTGGGCCCTGGCTCTTTGGTGGGCCATGGCTTTGTGTTGGGCCTTCATGGCTCTGTAGTGAACCCTGGCTCTGTGGTGGGCCCTGGCTCTGTGGTGGGCTCCTGGCTCTGTGGTGGGCTCCTGGCTCTGTGGTGGGCCCTGGCTCTGTGGTGAGCCCATGACTCTGTGGTGGGCCCTCATGGCTCTGTGGTGGGCCCTGGCTCTGTAGTGGGCCCTGGCTCTTTGGTGGGCCATGGCTTTGTGGTGGGCCTTCATGGCTCTGTAGTGAACCCTGGCTCTGTGGTGGGCCCTGGCTCTGTGGTGGGCTCCTGGCTCTGTGGTGGGCTCCTGGCTCTGTGGTGGGCCCTGGCTCTGTGGTGAGCCCATGACTCTGTGGTGGGCCCTCATGGCTCTGTGGTGGGCCCTGGCTCTGTAGTGGGCCCTGGCTTTTTGGTGGCCCATGACTTTGTGGTGGGCCCTCATGGCTATGTAGTGAGCCCTGGCTCTGTGGTGGGCTCTGGCTCTGTGGTGGGCTCTGGCTCTGTGGTGGGCTCCTGGCTCTATGGTGGGCCCATGGTTCTGTGGTGGGCCCTCATGGCTCTGTGGTGGGCCATGGCTCTGTGGTGGGCCCTCATGACTCTGTGGTGGGCCCATGGCTCTGTGTTGGGCCCTGGCTCTGTGGTGGGCCCATGACTCTGTGGTGGGCCCTCATGGCTCTGTGATGGGCTCTGGCTCTGTGTTGGGCCCATGACGCTGTGGTGGGCCCTCATGGCTCTGTGATGGGCCCTGGCTCTTTGGTGGGCCATGGCTTTGTGGTGGGCCCTCATGGCTCTGAAGTGGTCCCTGGCTCTGTGGTGGGCCCTGGCTCTGTGGTGGGCTCCTGGCTCTGTGGTGGGCTCTGGCTCTGGTGGGCTCTGGCTCTGTGGTGGTCCCCTGGCTCTGTGGTGGGCCCCCTGGGTCTGTGGTTGGCACTTGCTCTGTGGTGGGCCCTCATGGCTCTGTGGTGGGCCCATGGCTCTGTGGTGGGCCCTCGTGGCTCTGTGGTGGGCCCATGTCTCTATGGTGGGCCCTCATGGCTCTGTGGTAGGCCCTGGCTCTGTGGTGGACACTGGCTCTGTGGTGGGCCATGGCTTTGTGGTGAGCCCTCATGGCTCTGAAGTGGTCCCTGGCTCTGTGGTGGGCCCTGGCTCTGTGGTGGGCCCCTGGCTCTGTGGTTGGCCCTTAGCTCTGTGGTGCGCCCTGGCTCTGTAGTGGGCTCTGGCTGTGTGATGGTCACTGGAAGGCGTTTCTGAATTTTGTCAAATGGATTAAGAATTTAGAGAGTGAGAGCGTGATTTTCCTTGGGTTCAACTTTTGTTGTTGTTGGGTTTAAGGATCGCGACGGCAGAGATGCCCTATGTGTCCCAGCGTACTCTTGTAGGGTAAAGCAAAAACCTAATGGCTAAATGATCGTCGCCTGCCGGCGTAAACTAACACGCCTAATGCGAGTCCGTCAGGTGGCAAACACCGACCCCGCCCCACACAGAGAACACTGCAGTGTAGTGAAGAATAACTCGCTCCTCTCTCACAAAACCCTTTCCCCCGTAAAAAAAATATCCGGTGCACTCCGGCAGAGCAGGAACCAGCCGCCCACCACATCTGAAGACGCACCAGGAGCCCACCACGGCTGAGGGCACACCAGGAGCCCACCACGGCTGAGGGCACACCAGGAGCCCACCACGGCTGAGGGCACACCAGGAGCCCACCACGGCTGAGGGCACACCAGGAGCCCACCACGGCTGAGGGCACACCAGGAGCCCACCTCGGCTGAGGGCACACCAGGAGCCCACCACGGCTGAGGGCACACCAGGAGCCCACCTCGGCTGAGGGCACACCAGGAGCCCACCACGGCTGAGGGCACACCAGGAGCCCACCACGGCTGAGGGCACACCAGGAGCCCACCACGGCTGAGGGCACACCAGGAGCCCACCACGGCTGAGGGCACACCAGGAGCCCACCTCGGCTGAGGGCACACCAGGAGCCCACCACGGCTGAGGGCACACCAGGAGCCCACCTCGGCTGAGGGCACACCAGGAGCCCACCACGACTGAGGGCACACCAGGAGCCCACCACGACTGAGGGCACACCAGGAGCCCACCACCGCTGAGGGCACACCAGGAGCCCACCACCGCTGAGGGCACACCAGGAGCCCACCACCGCTGAGGGCACACCAGGAGCCCACCACCGCTGAGGGCACAACAGGAGCCCACCACGGCTGAGGGCACACCAGGAGCCCACCACGGCTGAGGGCACACCAGGAGCCCACCACGGCTGAGGGCACACCAGGAGCCCACCACGGCTGAGGGCACACCAGGAGTCCACCACATCTGAGGGCACACCAGGAGTCCACCACATCTGAGGGCACACCAGCAGCCCACCACATCTGAGGGTACACCAGCAGCCCACCACATCTGAGGGCACACCAGGAGCCCACCACATCTGAGGGCACACCAGCAGCCCACCACATCTGAGGGCACACCAGCAGCCCACCACATCTGAGGGCACACCAGGAGTCCACCACATCTGAGGGCACACCAGGAGCCCACCACATCTGAGGGCACACCAGGAGCCCACCACATCTGAGGGCACACCAGCAGCCCACCACATCTGAGGGCACACCAGCAGCCCACCACATCTGAGGGCACACCAGGAGTCCACCACATCTGAGGGCACACCAGGAGCCCACCACATCTGAGGGCACACCAGCAGCTCACCACATCTGAGGGCACACCAGGAGCCCACCACATCTGAGGGCACACCAGCAGCCCACCACATCTGAGGGCACACCAGCAGCCCACCACATCTGAGGGCACACCAGGAGTCCACCACATCTGAGGGCACACCAGGAGCCCACCACATCTGAGGGCACACCAGCAGCCCACCACATCTGAGGGCACACCAGGAGCCCACCACATCTGAGGGCACACCAGGAGCCCACCACATCTGAGGGCACACCAGGAGTCCACCACATCTGAGGGCACACCAGGAGCCCACCACATCTGAGGGCACACCAGCAGCCCACCACATCTGAGGGCACACCAGGAGCCCACCACATCTGAGGGCACACCAGCAGCCCACCACATCTGAGGGCACACCAGGAGTCCACCACATCTGAGGGCACACCAGGAGCCCACCACATCTGAGGGCACACCAGCAGCCCACCACATCTGAGGGCACACCAGGAGCCCACAACATCTGAGGGCACACCAGCAGCCCACCACATCTGAGAGCACACCAGCAGCCCACCAAGACCTACCAACTCCCAGCACTGGCGACGGGGTGCACACGGCCCTGAAGTGTAGCTGCCCCTAACCCAATAACATCAACAACAACAACAACAACACCAGTATAAATGAAATTAAAGTTCATAACCGGTAGACATGAGCAGTGGCCTCCTGTCTACCTTACAACTGTGATCAACCACATGCGCCACCAGACACCACACATATAACCAGGATAACATCAATGGTGTATGTCAAACATTTATATAGCATTAAGAAACTTGGAAAAGAAAGCTTTCAGCTCTTGTACCACTAACTCTCGACCATCATTAGGATATGCAGCCCCCATTGTGGCATCCCCACCTGAAACAAAACCCTTAGGTTTACTAAATTGCTGCAAAACTAATCTCATTTCTACTGTTTACACAGGTGGGCGCTGAAGCAGACGACTTCTGCCTCCAGTTAGCAGGTTTAGAACATTCTCTTCCCATACATCATCTCAAGCTTTAACCATACTAGTTTTCCGTGGAACAATACCCATCAATCAATTTACAACCAGGTCTCCAATTACTGACGGGTGAACATAGGCGACCAGTTAAGATCATAGCCCAGTCGACCCTGTCTAGAGCTGGAGCCCAGTCGACCCTGTCTAGGGCTGGAGCCCAGTCGGCTCTGTCTAGGGCTGGAGCCCAGTCGGCTCTGTCTAGGGCTGGAACCCAGTCGACCCTGTCTAGGGCTGGAGCCCAGTCGGCTCTGTCTAGGGCTGGAACCCAGTCGACCCTGTCTAGGGCTGGAGCCCAGTCGACCTTGTCTAGGGCTGGAGCCCAGTCGACCCTGTTTAGGGCTTGAGCCCAATCGACCCTGTCTAGGGCTGGAACCCAGTCGGTTCTGTCTAGGGCTGGAGCCCAGTCGGCTCTGTCTAGGACTGGAGCCCAGTCGGCTCTGTCTAGGGCTGGAGCCCAGTCGGCTCTGTCTAGGGCTGGAACCCAGTCGACCCTGTCTAGGGCTCGAGCCCAGTCGACCCTGTCTAGGGTTAGAGCCCAGTCGACCCTGTTTAGGGCTTGAGCCCAATCGACCCTGTCTAGGGCTAGAGCCTGGCTGAGGTGGTTGGCGAGGCGAAGGGCGAGGTACGAGTTATGAGGAAAACCTTAAGAAACTTCATCTCACCATTTTTGGGAAACATGAAGGATATGAGGCGACAAGACTTGTAAGATTTGTGAGACACTTGTAAGACATTTGTAAGATTTTCAGATATAAGAAAGTGGACAAAACAAGATTAACATTACCAGAGGAAGGAAAATAGGATACGAATATTAAGAACTCAGATTAGTCATGTGATTGTTAACAATAACTTATTCAGTGTAAGATTAATGAACAAGTGGAGTGAGATACAAGTGGTGATGGGCGAGGCTATACTATGGTGGCCAGCAGGTCGGGGACAAATATATAATAGGCTACCTGCGACAGAAAGGCCAGGCCCAAGAGCTGAAGCTCATCTTGCAAGAACATATAAGTGAGCATAACCTAGTGTGAGACACAAGGGACAAAGACTGTTCTCAGCGGTCGAGGTATAACCCAAAAAACGTAATATACCAGACAGTTATTGTCAGGTTTGTAATGGAGAGCCGAGTGTGCGGCAGTACACTTTTTAAATTTTACATCATGTAATTATCATGAAATATAAACAATAAAATGCCTCCAAAATATTAAAACAAATATAAAATTATTTAATAAATTTTCTATATATATTAAAGAAATGTGGTAGTGGGAATATATGAGAATGGTTGAGGAGGAAGAGGTGGGAGTGGAAGGTGGTGGAGGAGGCGAAGCTGCTGCTGCCGTCGGCCGCCATGGCGTCTCGCCGCACCTGTCACGTTCGCAGTCTCAACGCGTCCACCACACGTACAGTCTCAACGTCCCCACCGCACGCCCACAGACTCAACGCGCCCACCACGGACACTACACTCAACAATAAAGGTGAGATAATGCTAATTAATGTTTGCCCTGTAGGTGTAACTGAGGCAGAGGAGAACAGGCCCGCCGCCGCCGCCATTGTTTACATTGAAGAACGTTTCCAGACACGTTTTTATGATTATATTTTGGTTGTGTTTTAACGTTAATAACATAAAGTTGGCTTCTCAGGCCTTCAGTAAAGCTGTAAACTTGATTAGTTCTGGTGTTTTAATATTATACTGGAGACACCGGCCAGATGAACTGGTGTGTGGCCGGCCGCCTGCCTCGCTTGTTTGTGGCGGTGGAGGCGTGGGCGTGGCTGTGGGGGCGTGGGCGTGGCTGTGGGGTCGTGGGTGTGACTGTGGGTTCGTGGGCATGGCTGTGGGGTCGTGGACATGGCTGTGGGGTCGTGGGCGTGGCTGTGGAGTCCTGGGCGTGGTTGTGGAATCCTGGGCGTGGTTGTGGGGTCATGGGCGTGGTTGTGTGGTCGGGGGCGTGGCCGTGGGATCGTGGGCGTGGCTGTGGGATCGTGGGCGTGGCTGTGGGGTCGTGGGCGTGGCTATGGGGTCGTGGGCGTGGCTGTGGGGTCGTGGGCGTGGCTGTGGGGTCGTGGGCTTGTGGATTGGAGTGGAGTGGAGGCGTGGGCGTGGCTGTGGGGTCGTGGGCGTGGCTGTAGGGTCGTGGGCGTGGCTATGGGGTCGTGGGCGTGGCTGTGGGGTCGTGGGCTTGTGGATTGGAGTGGGGTGGAGGCGTGGGCGTGGCTGTGGGGTCGTGGGCGTGGCTGTAGGGTCGTGGGCGTGGCTATGGGGTCGTGGGCGTGGCTGTGGGGTCGTGGGCTTGTGGATTGGAGTGGAGTGGAGGCGTGGGCTTGTGCGAGTGGAGTGGAGTGGAGGCGTGGGCTTGTGCGAGTGGAGTGGAGGCGTGGGCTTGTGCGAGTGGAGGCGAGTGGGCTTGTGCGAGTGGAGGCGAGTGGGCTTGTGCGAGTGGAGTGGAGTGGAGGCGTTTGGGCTTGTGCGAGTGGAGGCGAGTGGGCTTGTGCAAGTGGAGTGGAGTGGAGGCGTGGGCTTGTGCGAGTGGAGTGGAGTGGAGGCGTGGGCTTGTGCGAGTGGAGGCGAGTGGGCTTGTGCGAGTGGAGTGGAGTGGAGGCGTGGGCTTGTGCGAGTGGAGGCGAGTGGGCTTGTGCGAGTGGAGGCGAGTGGGCTTGTGCGAGTGGAGTGGAGTGGAGGCGAGTGGGCTTGTGCGAGTAGAGTGGAGTGGAGGCGAGTGGGCTTGTGCGAGTGGAGGCGAGTGGGCTTGTGTGAGTGGAGTGGAGTGGAGGCGAGTGGGCTTGTGCGAGTGGAGGCGAGTGGGCTTGTGCGAGTGGAGTGGAGTGGAGGCGAGTGGGCTTGTGCGAGTGGAGTGGAGGCGAGTGGACTTGTGCGAGTGGAGTGGAGCCGTGGGCTTGTGGAGTGGAGTAGAGGCGTGGGCTTGTGGAGTGGAGTGGAGTGGAGGCGAGGCGTGGGCTTTCTTTTATTGGGGCAGGGTTCACTAACCAATTTTTGCAGGCGGGCTTGTGCTCTAGCTCTTGGATCCCAATTTTCTCGTTGCTGGTTATCTAATGCAATGACTCCTGACCTATTTCCCTATCATAGCTGCAGGTAAAGTGATGAATAATGTTTGCCTCTACAACCTAGCTGATCCTTAAGGACATTCCATTTACTACTACAGTCTGGCTCGTTCTCGACGCACAATCGTGAATTTCGGGTTCGAATCCCGGTCGGGACAGAAATGGTTGCGTGTGTGTACTCAGCTAGTTGTGTTCGTGGGGGTTGAGCTCTGGCTCTTTGGTCCTGCCTCTCAACTGTCAATCAACTGGTGTACAGATTCCTGAGCCTACAGGGCTCTATCTATATTTGAAACTGTATATGGTATATGGAGTCAGCCTCCACTACATCACTTCCTAATGCATTCCATGTGTTAACTACTGACACTAAAAAAGTTCTTTCTAACGTCTCTGTGGCTCATTTGGGTACCCAGTTTCCACCTGTATCCCCTTGTTCACGTACCACCCGTGTTAAACTGTTTATCTTCATCTACCCTGTCAATTCCTCTGAGAACTTTGTTTGTAGTTATCATGTCTCCCCTTACTCTTCTGTCTTCCAGTGTTGTAAGGTGCATTTCACGCAGCCTTCTTCGTAACTGATGCCTCTTAGTTCTGGGACTAGCCTAGTGGCATATCTCTGAACTTTTTTCAGCTTTGCCTTGTGCTTGACAAGGTATGGGCTCCATTCTGGGGCCGCATACTCCAGGATTGGTCTTACATATGTGTTATGCAAGGTTCTGAATGATTCCTTACACAGGTTCCTTTAGGCAGTTATGATGTTAGTGAGCCTCGCATATGCCGCAGATGTTATTAGTAGTGTAAAGTGTGACTAGAACCGCGCGCACCAGCTGCCAGGTGGCCCTCCATGGAGTGCCAGCCGACAGGTGGTGCGCAGGTGTCTAGTCACACAGGGTTTTGGGGGAATTTCCCGGAAGTTTTGGCGTGTTTCGGACGCGTGTGAGCGTGTTGTGTTTGGGTATGTGGTCATGAAAGAGGGGAGGTCATGTTGATGAGTGCCAGGTGGTGCGCGAGGTCAACGTCGCAGCGCGGGTGTCTAGTCACATAGGGTTTTTGGGGAATTTCCCGGAAGTTTGACGCGTGGCGGTCTTGAGTGGCGGGTGAGCAGGTGCGGCCCCCCACCCCGCGCGCGCGCGAGGGAGAGGAGAACCCCCACACCTGGGAGCGCGTCGCTCCAGTCCTCAGGGGTTAAGGTACGTGGTCAGGAAAGAATGGAGTTCTTGTTGTGTGAGAGTAAGTGGTGGAGTAAGAGGAAGGAGTGAAATGAATATGTGTGTTTAGCAAGTGATAGAGTAAGAAAATAGAAGGAAGATGGAGGAAGGAGTAAAAGAGTTGATCGTGAGTTAGTGTGTAGATGAGAGGAGAAGGCAGCACAGCCTGTTATGTTGTTTTGGGATGGGAGCTGGATGGAGTTTCCCCGCGTCGGGAGAGAGTGCTCTGGGCCATTATGTGGTTAGACAAACCCATTGACTCCCCTACAGGAAGGTCTTAAGTGATGTTTGTAAGAAATGCATGGAAAAGACACGGGACTGCACCTGGCTTTTTCTGTGTGTTCGGGTCAAGAAAGAGAGAATTCACTCTCGTTGTGAGACTGCAGCGGGCCATTATGTGGTTAGACAAACCATTAACGTCCCCTACAGGAAGAGCTAAGTGTGTGTGAGGATGAGGGCAAAGTCTCCTGCAGGAGGGGAGTGTACCATTACCTAAAGCGTTTTTCAATGTCGCGACGGGGTAAGCATACTGGTCGCAGGTTGGAGCCTGACTGCTTTTTCCGTGTTCGGGTCAAGAAAGAGAGAAGTCACTCTCGTTGTGAGACTGCAGCGGGCCATTATGTGGTTAGACAAACCATTAACGTCCCCTACAGGAAGAGCTAAGTGTGTGTGAGGATGAGGGCAAAGTCTCCTGCAGGAGGGGAGTGTACCATTACCTAAAGCGTTTTTCAATAGGGGTAAGCGTACAGGTCGCAGGTTGGAGCCTGACTGGTCATCTTTCCAACTAGTCTGGGTATTTCTCCTACGACACCGGAAGTGGTGGGACACCCATTACCATTGCGTTTCGCCAGGGTCTCCGACTCTCTCTCTCTCTATCTGTCTCTGTCTCCCTGTCTCTCTCTCTCTCTCTATCTGTCTCAGTCTCTTTGTCTCCATGTCTCTCTCTCTCCATGTCTCTCTCTCTCTCTATCTCTCGCTCTGTCTCTGTCTCTCTCTCTCTCTCTCTCTCTCTCTCTCTCTCTCTCTCTCTCTCTCTCTCTCTCTCTCTCTCTCTCTCTCTCTCTCTCTCTCTCTCTCTCTCTCTCTCTCTCCAGATCATTTAATAGTTGGGGAAAGTAACATCATTTTCCTTTCTCCTGCTGCTGCTGTTCACATATCTTTCTCCATTTCACTTAGACTGACAACGCATCAGAGGATGATCACCATGTCAATTTTCAAGCCCGCCTTCACTCTCACCCTTACATCCTTGTAAGGTAACACGACCAATATGCTAACTTCGTTCTTTACCCAATATCATTAATGTAACGTGGAGAATATACCAACTTCATTCGTTCTTTGCCCAAATTACATTTTAAGAGTAACGATCTGTCTCTCTGTCTGTCTCTGTCTCTGTCCCTGTCTCGCTCAGTCTCTCTCTCTCTCTCTGTCTCTCTCTGTCTCCCTGTCTCTCTCTCTCTCTCTCTCTCTCTGTCTCCCTGTCTCTCTCTCTCTCTCTCTCTCTCTCTCTCTCTCTCTCTCTCTCTCTCTCTCTCTCTCTCTCTCTCTCTCTCTCTCTCTCTCTCTCTCTCTCTCTCTCTCTCTCTTCTCTCTCTCTCTCTCTTCTCTCTCTCTCTCTCTCTCTCTCTCTCTCTCTCTCTCTCTCTCTCTCTCTCTCTCTCTCTCTCTCTCTCTCTCTCTCTCTCTCTCTCTCTCTCTCTCTCTTCTCTCTCTCTCTCTTCTCTCTCTCTCTCTCTCTCTCTCTCTCTCTCTCTCTCTCTCTCTCTCTCTCTCTCTCTCTCTCTCTCTCTCTCTCTCTCTCTCTCTCTCTCTCTCTCTTCTCTCTCTCTCTCTTCTCTCTCTCTCTCTCTCTCTCTCTCTCTCTCTCTCTCTCTCTCTCTCTCTCTCTCTCTCTCTCTCTCTCTCTCTCTCTCTCTCTCTCTCTCTCTCTCTGTCTCCCTGTCTCTCTCTCTCTCTCTCTCTCTCTCTCTCTCTCTCTTCTCTCTCTCTCTCTTCTCTCTCTCTCTCTCTCTCTCTCTCTCTCTCTCTCTCTCTCTCTCTCTCTCTCTCTCTCTCTCTCTCTCTCTCTCTCTCTCTCTCTCTCTCTCTCTGTCTCTCTGTCTCCCTGTCTCTCTCTCGCTCTATCTCTCTCCCTCTCTCTCCTTCGTATTGTTCATTCATTCATAGTTCCTTTCATTAAAACTATTTCAGTTTCACTTATATAAACAAAGCCATCTCCCGCTCTTGTCCCCGGCTTAGTTCATTTGTACAAGATCGTTAGTAATAGATCAATTTTTTTCCGAAATTTAAAGCAGTCATACTTCAAAGTTAGTAAATAATATCAAGTCAGTTACTGAGCTCTAGCTCTCTCGTATATTTGTAAATAACCCAGCAATTTCACTGTAATTTCTACCCTATGTATTACATAGTAAATATGATGTAAACAATTATAAAACTCTAGCTCCTGTCCTCTCCTATAAATTTATTACTATCAGTCCAATTCTCCTGAGATTTGAACACCAACTACATTTTCAGTCATAGTAAATAAAAACCGGTTCAGTTATCAAGTTTCAACTCTTGCCCCCTCAGCTTAGTTCATTTTTTTTGTACAAGTTCTTTATTTTCCAACTAATTCACCTTGAGATTTAAGATCGCTTTATTTCTAACATAGCAAAATTAATCTGGACATTACCCAGCTCCATTTCCTCAGTCTTAGATCATCGAACATAATTATATCCGTTCAAACCCCTCTCCAGCCTAACTGTTTATCAGAGTAAACACCTTCCATAGCGTGAGTTTACACGCAACATCAACCATTAGTAATCCTTCGATCCAACAGGAAAAACAGAGACTCATGTTAACATAATAGGTGAAAAAAAGTTAATCTTTCTCTTAACACGTTTTATTCAATGACTGGTAGGCCCATACATATTTATCTTGGTAAAAACAACAAAACATATTAACTGTCAGACAGACAGACAGACAGACAGACAGACGGACATAGGTGAAAAAAAGTTAATCTTTCTCTTAACACGTTTTTATTCAATGACTGGTAGGCACATACATATTTATCTTGGTAAAAACAACAACAAAACATATTAACTGTCAGACAGACAGACAGACAGACAGACAGACAGACAGACAGACGGACATAGGTGAAAAAAAGTTAATCTTTCTCTTAACACGTTTTTATTCAATGACTGGTAGACACATACATATTTATCTTGGTAAAAACAAAACATATTAACTGTCAGACAGACAGACAGACAGACATAACACACAGCTTAAAGCAGTTATCAGTGGAGTTTCAAAAGTTTTTTTTTTTTCAACTATTATGAGCTGTTTTCCATGTTTTTTTAACACCATGGTTAAGTGAGCCAGAGCTGTGTAGTAGTAAACCTCCCATTCAAGCTTTTCACCCGGATTCAAGTCATCACTGTCAATCATTCCCAAACCATAAGGAATTTTAACGCGCTTGATTGTATTATGACGCTTAGTCATGCTTAAAATTTGATTAATGCATAGTTTAAAGCTCCATCGTCTCTTGATCTTAGTATCATTGCGGAGTCCCTCCATTATACAATCTCTATCCTCCCCACACTGCTCTAATAGAATTTTTTGGTTAACAGCATTATTTTCTATTGGTGGTCCTGCGCTATATCTAGTCACAATAGCTATAACATGTGGTAAACTTTCTGGTGAGGGGGAAGGAGAAAAGACAGCTCCTCCCACTTTAACGCGATCAGCCACCACCACATAGTTAGTTAATGGTTGGATCGCTCGCTGTAGTCGTGTATAAGGATACATTTCCCAGATCTCGCAAGACATTCCTCCTGAATGGGTGTGAATTGAAGGAATATCATACACTATACAGTCACCAGGTTGTATCTCATCCATTGCCAGATAATCACCTTCTACTTTGCAGTCTTTAAGACTGGTTAGTTTATTGAGCATGTACCTTGAACACATCTTGACAGTTATTAAACGCAAGTTTGCGGGTGTAAGAATTATATACAGTATAGAGTTATCAGTTACTCTTTTCATTCCTCTATCACATCTATAAACACACTCAACTGTTTGTTAAAGCGGGAAGATAAACACAGAGTATAATATTATTTTTTTATTATTTTTAATTGCAAGCATGGAAAATGGTAACAATAGTAAATAAATAAATAAAGTCAATAGTTTATATATATATATATATATTTCTAGTCAACTGTTAAATCTATCACTTCGATGTCTCCTGTGAGATCTATTATAGGCACGGCTTTGCAATGAGGTTTTGTAGTTTCACCTCCAGCTTCATCTGCGTTCAAGTTGTTGTTGTTGTTCTTCATCCGATGATAGGCAGAGGCAACTCCTTCACTTAACTTATGTGTAAGCACACCATGTGTAGGCAAAGCTACAGGGATTGCATTGCTTGCAGAGTCAACCATCACAAATTTCAACCCGCGACGATGATAATACCGCTCCAACTTCATCATTATGGGTAGATATTTCTGCCTCCACACTTCTTGATTGTAGCTCTTCCAGTACTGACCACAGCCCATCCCAAGTCCAAAAGGGAAAATTATGCGGTTAATTTTATATTCTTCTTCTCTTGTTAAGATGATTGCAAAGGCCTTACGCAGAGATTTTGTAAACCAATAGCGACGCATTTCTTCTGTATCCAACTGTAAGCCTCTGTAGTAGTGCGGGTCGACAGCATATAACGACTCGATTTCCTTCATCGTCATGTTCAGGGGTTTAGATGATTTCCCTCCGGCGTGATGAGTTATTAATCCGATGAGATGAGGTAGATGCGGGTCATCACCAATTCGGTTGTTGAATTGAGGGGGTTCACCATAGACAATCTCTCCAGGCAGGGCTCGGTCTCTTCTCTCTGCACGATTTTTGTAGGGTAGTTTGCTCCGATGAATGCGAGCATAGGGAAAACGAGTCCATAATTCTTCAACAATCCCACTTGTCATCACACTACAGGCGTCCATATCATAGATGATGCAGTCGGAGTAAGAATACTCCGAAAAAGATGAAATGCTGCCAGCTACAGTCGTCAACATCTTATCTGATGAGTGGAGTAGAGGAAGTGAGTTGGAGAGGAGCGAGCATCCGCCCCTTTATACGGCCGTGCGAAGGTTACTGGGTTTCCTGTTTTGTTTCGTTCCTGTTTCCTTGGGGCGAACTAAAATCACTTTGACGTTATAAGGGTTTAATCTCCCCTGCATATTTTGAATAATGGGGAGGTGAGTACTTTCCCACTCTGCATCTTCACACCAACCTGACATACCCACACCCCAGCGAAGAATAACTTTCGTGATCTCCTCGGTATCTTCAATATACAATAAGAGTTCTTCTAATGATTTCGTCAAGTATAACATGCGGTTTTCTTTCGTATCAGCACGCAGCCCTTTAACCATAGAGTAATCTTTTGATTTACCAGCAATAGCTTGAGCAATATCATTCCTCTCAATAGGCTTCCCTAATCCATACTGCGTTGCTAGGGCTACTAGGCTTGGTCCTTGACTGTCTCTACTGATGTGAATGGATCCAGGTGTTGGACGGTCTTCTCTGATGCATCTCTTTAGATTATACAATTGCGTTCTGGCGTAAGCGGTGGCATGAGAATATTTATCAGCAATGTCCTGGGACATGCCGTAGGGAGAGCATGATATACAATTTACAGAGTAGGCAATGCAACACTCTCGATTGTTAAACTCCTCATCCGTCATGTATCCGTGATGAATTTCTACAGAGTTCATTTTGGCTATGGAGTTCATTTTTTTTTTTTCCCCCAACGCGCTATAGATGAAACACAGGGGAGCGATGAGCGGGCCGTAATGAATTAGTGTGATCTACTCAACCCCTTTTATCCTCGTTGTGTGTGAGGCGCGTGCGCGCAGGCTCCCGGGATAGTTTCCAATTAATGATTAACCATACTCCATAATTTCATATTTTATATTATTTATTTATTATTTATTATTATTATTTAATAAATGCGGATTATAGTACATTCTAGCAGTAAGATCTGTGTAATACTATATTCTCAACAATGAGGTTTTATATTAACTTTGCACCAAGCTGTGTTTTTTTCTAAGTTGTGGAGAGTTTGGTATATCCCTTCACTATAGAAATTAATCTAAGGTGTAACATATATATATATATATATATATATATATATATATATATATATATATATATATATATATATATATATATATATATATATATATATATATATAATATGCACTACTCCCAACCAAACATAGACCCGATAATATTCTACAAAACAAGAAGTCTTCCAAACTCCTTATCAAAACAGTTCCGAAGGAGAACCCTCTACAGCAGTCAATCGTTGCATACTTGTACACTTGCCCCCATGAAGGGTGCAACCTTCAATCTAAGTACATAGGTAAGGCACCAACCAACCAAGCTGTGGAGGTGATTATCCCATAATCTTCAATCCCCGCCCCCCAGGAATCACATGAGACAGGCTCTTGTCATCACTCTAACAAGAGAAATGTTGAACAAGAATAACTGCATAATAGACAAAACCACGGATGTAAGAAGATTGTGAATTCTTGAGACAGTTCGCATAAGAATAGTTCAACTTACAATGATCACCCAAATCATGGAGATGATTACTCTACACACCGTGAGAGTAGGGTCGAGACTCGAACATGACACCGCCGTCACAGAAGACAATATCCAACGATATATATATATATATATATATATATATATATATATATATATATATATATATATATATATATATATATATATATATATATATATATATATATATATATATATATATATATATATAACAACTGAAAACTCACACCCCAGAAGTGACTCGAACCCATACTCCCAGAAGCAACGCAACTGGTATGTACAAGACGCCTTAATCCACTTGACCATCACGACCGGACATAATGAGGTGATAGCCGAGGCTATTTGAACCACCCCACCGCCGGCACTCGGATAGTAATCTTGGGCATAGCATTTTACCAAATCACCTCATTCTTTGGGGCACACGTGAGGAACACAAATGTGAACAAGCCTGAATGGTCCCCAGGACAATAATACAACATATTTATCCAAAAAAAAAAAAACTACTCCCTCGAGCGGTGTTTAGTGCGAGTGCAAACTTTAATCCGCTACTGGATAGAAGAGATTAGATTTTTTTTTTTTTTTTTTTCATTCCGTGCGATACCATCTATTTCATCTTTCCCAATACCTCTGCTTAAACTAATTGGGTTTACCATTAAGCTTATACATAGATTTCTCAATGAATATGTAGCGATCTGCGTCACCCCATTCTCGAGGATAAATAGCCCGGAAACGGTCAAACCTTTACCACAATTTTGAGTGTTCGACCCAGCATGGATGTCTTTCGCAGCAAAACTTTCCAAAGCATGGAACGTTTGCGTTGTGAGCAGATGAGGTTAGACACCTTTGTGGGATGGCGTGTTGACTGGCTTCTGCCTCCGGATTTAGCCAGTGATGGATTCTACTTCACCAAATCCGTGGATTACTGCATATGCAGTTTCTGTTACGCCTTAATTGGAGGATGGGTGGAGGGGGAGGACACCCCCCGCAGTCGTCATGCAACTGCAGCCCCGCACTGTCCTTTCATCACCGGTAAACGTACTGAAAATGTCAGCATTGCGCTAAGCAACATGGTCTACGCCTATGGATTGAATTTCACCTACTCCGTCCTGCAACTGGAAAGAGATGGAAATTCAACCAACAGTTGTAAGTATCCATCACAATTATGTGTTATCTCATAGTCGCTGTGAATAACGTTGCTTGTATAGTCATTGTGAATAGCTTGATAATAAGAGTGTGTGTGTGTGTGTGTGTGTGTGTGTGTGTGTTTTTATAGGAACGGTACGCGTATATATATATATATATATATATATATATATATATATATATATATATATATATATATATATATATATATATATATATATATATATTATTATTATTATTTTAATAATTGTAGGTACTGTGGAATGGAGTGAGGAAAACTCTGGAATTCTACCATTCTCTATGCCCATTTACCCAGAGATGGCAGGGTATAAGTCTCGGTTGGCATCATTCGGCATCATCTGGCCTGATATGTGCGGACAGTCTCCGGCAGAATTATCTCGAGCTGGCTTTTTCTCTTGTGGTAAGTATTGGAAGATATTATTATTATTATTATTATTATTATTATTATTATTATTATTATTATTATTATTATTATTATTATTATTATTATTGATGTCTTAATGTAATCACACAAACCCACTCTGTTTGAGACGTGTTAGTATTTACTTTCACATTTATTTACTTTCTCATTTTATATATATATATATATATTTCTTTTTTCTTAGGAGTTGGAGACCATATACGATGCTTTTATTGCGGTGGTGGACTTGTCAACTTCACACCTTCAGACGACCCCTGGACTCTCCACGCTCGGTACTACCCACGCTGTGTATACTTAAACTTGAAGAAAGATCGTGCATTCATTAAAAATGCAGTTCCTTTCTCACCTCCTCAACCGACAGTGGCAGTCGATGAAACACTGTTAAATGCGCTCCTGCACGGTCTCGATTATTACAATGGACTCGCCGCTACTGTAGGATTTCCTTACATCGCCCTGCGAGGTGCACTAAGAGAATACCTCAAGATTAAAAAGGATGTATTACCTCTCCTTAGCGAATCTAACTGTGTAGAGGTTATGTTGTGGTTTTTAGATGGTGTGGGTGAAAGTGCGGACACAGGTGCAGTAACTGAATCTCCCTTAGAAGTATTATCATCCCAAGGTGTTATTTTCCCCCGCCCAGTTCCCCCTGTAGTGGAGGTAGATGAAGGAGAGGAAGAGAATGCAGTGCACGGTGCAGCTAGGTTTTATTGTAAGGTATGTTTCTCTCAAGAAATAAACACGGTTCTCATTCCATGTAGGCATATGGTTGTATGTTTGGATTGTGTAACACGATGTGATAAATGTCCTGTATGTCGTGGAGATATAGCACATCTACTTCTTCCCATCATCTCTTAATAAAAACAAATCCAAAGTTGTTTCTTTATATTATCCTTATGTATTATTATTATTATTATTATTATTATTATTATTATTATTATTAAGGCCGAGGGAGTTGGAGGTGTGTGGTAAGGAGGCTGTCTCGTGAACGGGGGGTATATAGCTCACCCTTGACCTGTCAGGGCCAACACTCCGTCACAACCCACCCACCCACCCACCCACCCACAATCCAAGATGACCGCGCGTGCCTCTGGTGCCTCCAACGGTGTGGCCTCTCCTCACTCAGAGGGGGATGAGCGCTTGGGACAGGCTATTGCAATAATACGAGGTACGTTTCCCTTAAGTTGAGTCATATTGTGCTAAGATGCTTATTGATGTTGTTTGCTAATGTTGATGTAAGAAATAATAACAATAATGTGTGTGTGTGTGTGTGTGTGTGTGTGTATGTCTGTGTGTGTGTGTGTGTTATGGTGGTAATGTTATGCTAGTAATGTAAACTTTTTTTTTAGATTATCTGGAGAAAGCTGGCAGCAGCAGCAGCAGCAGCAGCAGCAGCAGCAGCAGCAGTGGTGGACCCACCTCTGGTGGTAACATCTTTATATTCTTGGGAACCACCCACATACACACAAACACGGGGAGGTGTCTGTGTCCTCTCCCCCTACTCCTGTCGACTACGGTGTAAACCTCCCCTCACACACTGGTGATTCCAGCCGTAGCGACCAGGTCGCGACAGGTGTCGCCACACACCCCGCGCGAGTGTGTCTCCCTACTCACACCCCTACGGCCCCGGTTGGTGGAGATTGTGGTGATAGAAGTAGTAGTAACACAATCCCTCATTGTGTACCAACCACTCCTACTGCCGATCAGAGGGGTGGCGAGGTAATATATTTTATGAATACAACGGAAGAGGTATTATCCCCCAGCCTTTTAACGGGGGGGGGGGGGGGTGTGGAGTAAGTAGTGACTATACTACTAGTAGTACTGCTAGGGATGATAGGACTGAAGAAGAAGAAGAAGAAGTAGTGGTGAGAATGAGTGAGGATATTTCACAGAGTGGTGAGTATCCAGATCTCATGACTATGAGCAGAGGTCTCGATGATTCGGTGTTTGCCGGTATTTCACTCTCAGAGGATAACCCCGCTACTCTAACAGAAAATGATCTGAATGTAGAAGCTTTACTGGGTGAGCGTATAATGCTTACAGTCAGTCAGCAATGTGGGTTGCTGACTGACGTTGATGTGAATCTTTTCCTCAACCCTCAACTTAGCCCACTCCAAGGTATGTCTACTAACCATGACCCCGAAGCCAGTGCTCGTTCCTCCTCCTCCACATCTCGCAACACTAAACTAAGTTCACACAAAGCCACATTTCGGGCCAGACCTCGTGATGAGTGTAGCACTATGTCTCAGACTGTGATAATAAGTAGTGATGATGAAAACTTTACTCCTCTACGAAGGATTCGAGTTGGAGACGATCTTAATAGATCTCGTTATATTGACACCACCACCAGTGATAGCGAGTGTGATAGTGAGGTAGAGCGTGAAATAATCGCTCCTCCCCCACCTAAACGTCAGATTAAACGAACGGATGTTCGTCGATCTATAGAAAAAAAAAAGCTAGCAAAAATCTAAAATCTAAGTCTAAAGCCTGCAAAAACTTTTTGAAACTCCGCTGATAACTGCTTTAAGCTGTGTTATGTCTGTCTGTCTGTCTGTCTGACAGTTAATATGTTTTGTTTTTACCAAGATAAATATGTATGTGTCTACCAGTCATTGAATAAAAACGTGTTAAGAGAAAGATTAACTTTTTTTCACCTATGTCCGTCTGTCTGTCTGTCTGTCTGTCTGTCTGACAGTTAATATGTTTTGTTGTTTTTACCAAGATAAATATGTATGGGCCTACCAGTCATTGAATAAAACGTGTTAAGAGAAAGATTAACTTTTTCTCACCTATTATGTTAACATGAGTCTCTGTTTTTCCTGTTGGATCGAAGGATTACTAATGGTTGATGTTGCGTGTAAACTCACGCTATGGAAGGTGTTTACTCTGATAAACAGTTAGGCTGGAGAGGGGTTTGAACGGATATCATTATGTTCGATGATCTAAGACTGAGGAAATGGAGCTGGGTAATGTCCAGATTAATTTTGCTACGTTAGAAATAAAGCGATCTTAAATCTCAAGGTGAATTAGTTGGAAAATAAAGAACTTGTACAAAAAAAAAAAAAATGAACTAAGCTGAGGGGGCAAGAGTTGAAACTTGATAACTGAACCGGTTTTTATTTACTATGACTGAAAATGTAGTTGGAGTTCAAATCTCAGGAGAATTGGACTGATAGTAATAAATTTATAGGAGAGGACAAGAGCTAGAGTTTTATAATTGTTTACATCATATTTACTATGTAATACAGAGGGTAGAAATTACAGTGAAATTGCTGGGTTATTTACAAATATACGAGAGAGCTAGAGCTCAGTAACTGACTTGATATTATTATTTACTAACTTTGAAGTATGACTGCTTTAAATTTCGGAAAAAAATTGATCTATTACTAACGATCTTGTACAAATGAACTAAGCCGGGGACAAGAGCGGGAGATGGCTTTGTTTATATAAGTGAAACTGAAATAGTTTTAATGAAAGGAACTATGAATGAATGAACAATACGAAGGAGAGAGAGGGAGAGAGATAGAGCGAGAGAGAGACAGGGAGACAGAGAGACAGAGAGAGAGAGAGAGAGAGAGAGAGAGAGAGAGAGAGAGAGAGAGAGAGAGAGAGACAGGGAGACAGAGAGACAGAGAGAGAGAGATAGAGCGAGAGAGAGAGACAGAGAGACAGAGAGAGAGAGAGAGAGAGAGAGAGAGTCAGGGAGACAGAGAGAGAGAGAGAGACTGAGCGAGACAGGGACAGAGACAGAGACAGACAGAGAGACAGATCGTTACTCTTAAAATGTAATTTGGGCAAAGAACGAATGAAGTTGATATATTCTCCACGTTACATTAATGATATTGGGTAAAGAACGAAGTTAGCATATTGGTCGTGTTACCTTACAAGGATGTAAGGGTGAGAGTGAAGGCGGGCTTGAAAATTGACATGGTGATCATCCTCTGATGCGTTGTCAGTCTAAGTGAAATGGAGAAAGATATGTGAACAGCGGCAGCAGGAGAAAGGAAAATGATGTTACTTTCCCCAACTATTAAATGATCTGGAGAGAGAGAGAGAGAGAGAGAGAGAGAGAGAGAGAGAGAGAGAGAGAGAGAGAGAGAGAGAGAGAGAGAGAGAGAGAGACAGAGACAGAGACAGAGCGAGAGATAGAGAGAGAGAGACATGGAGACAGAGAGACTGAGACAGATAGAGAGAGAGAGAGACAGGGAGACAGAGATAGATAGAGAGAGAGAGAGTCGGAGACCCTGGCGAAACGCAATGGTAATGGGTGTCCCACCACTTCCGGTGTCGTAGGAGAAATACCCAGACTAGTTGGAAAGATGACCAGTCAGGCTCCAACCTGCGACCAGTACGCTTACCCCGTCGCGACATTGAAAAACGCTTAGGTAATGGTACACTCCCCTCCTGCAGGAGACTTTGCCCTCATCCTCACACACACTTAGCTCTTCCTGTAGGGGACGTTAATGGTTTGTCTAACTACATAATGGCCCGCTGCAGTCTCACAACGAGAGTGACTTCTCTCTTTCTTGACCCGAACACGGAAAAAGCAGTAAGGCTCCAACCTGCGAATAGTACGCTTACCCCGTCGCGACATTGAAAAACGCTTAGGTAATGGTACACTCCCCTCCTGCAGGAGACTTTGCCCTCATCCTCACACACACTTAGCTCTTCCTGTAGGGGACGTTAATGGTTTGTCTAACCACATAATGGCCCGCTGAAGTCTCACAACGAGAGTGACTTCTCTCTTTCTTGACCCGAACACAGAAAAAGCCAGGTGCAGTCCCGTGTCTTTTCCATGCATTTCTTACAAACATCACTTAAGACCTTCCTGTAGGGGAGTCAATGGGTTTGTCTAACCACATAATGGCCCAGAGCACTCTCTCCCGACGAAGGGGAAGCTCCATCCAGCTCCCATCCCAAAACAACATAACAGGCTGTGCTGCCTTCTCCTCTCATCTACACACTAACTCACGATCAACTCTTTTACTCCTTCCTCCATCTTCCTTCTATTTTCTTACTCTATCACTTGCTAAACACACATATTCATTTCTCTCATTCCTCTTACTCCACCACTTACTCTCACACAACAAGAACTCCAATATTTCCTGACCACTTACCTTAACCCCTGAGGACTGGAGCGACGCGCTCCAATTACCTCCGACACGCGCCATAACTTCCGGGAAATTCCCCGAAAAAAACTTGAGGACTACGGCGACGCGCACCACCTAGCACTCATCAACATGACCTCCCCTCTTTCATGACCACATACCCAAACATCGGACGCTCACACGCGTCCGAAACACGCCAAAACTTCCGGGAAATTCCCCAAAACCCCTGAGGACTACGACGACGCGCGCGGCACCTGTCGGGTGGCACTCACCTGAAGGTGACTGACACCTGGCAGGTGCCGCGCGCGTCGCCGTAGTCCTCAACCACACTACTACGGTGTATGCGTGTTTATCTGTGTGTGGTATCACATTTCACTCATTTGTGAATGTGAGCTTCACATACACCACACATTTAGTTATTGTGTGACATTATTATTATGCATGTTATTGCCTGTCCCATTGTCAGTTCCATTGTGTTTATTGCATATCATCATTACCCGAGTATCCGGTTGGAACTCTTGTGGTCCCTTTGCATACCAGCAATTAGATTGCTGTGTTAATGATTGGCTGTCAACTATGTTAAGTTAGGTGTTTCTCCACGAGTGGATCCGAATCGGTTAGCCAGACGTCAAGAGTCTCGCTAAAGCAATCATTGCCTTTCTGACGCCAATCTAAAGTAAATAAAGCACCCTTTGTGTTAGTGGTTAAGTTAGTAAAAAACTACTGTTAAGCTTTATGCGGTGTTTCCGTTGAACCACTTCTGAATACTGCCAATTATTTACTCAAGCCTTCAATTCCAGGTGTCTCCAACACCGAGTTGCCTAATTCACTAATCTATGAATGTGATGAGGACCCTAGGAGTTCCTTAAACTGTTTCAATCATTGAGGAGATTCCAACGATCAACGTGGAGCAGGACCAGGTGACGCTAGTCTGAGAAGAGACCCTCAAGGACTCTAACTCGACCTTGCTCCCAGGCACTGTATCGTTGCTCTCGTATTTTCTCTGCTGATTCCGACAGCTTCGTGAAGCGTCTGCCACATGTACATTGGTGACGTACGCATTGCAGTCGTGAAAGCAAAATAGAAAACCCCAACAAAGGGGCAGTCTTTATAACGTGATTGGGAATACATACTCACATACATTCATACATACATACATACATACATACATACATACATACATACATACATACATACATACATACAAACATACATACATACATACATACATACATACATACATACATACATACATACATACAAACAAACATACATACACACATACATACATACATACATACATACATACATACATACATACATACATACATACATACATACATACATACATACATACATACATACTTACATACAAACATACATACATACATACATACATACATACATACATACATACATACATACATACATACATACATACATACATACATACATGGGGGACACAGGTGGAAACTTAGTACCCAGATGAGCCACAGAGACGTTAGAAAGAACTTTTTCAGTGTCAGAGTAGTTAACAGGTGGAATGCATTAGGCAGTAATGTGGTGGAGGCTGACTCCATACACAGTTTCAAGTGTAGATATGATAGAGCCCAGTAGGCTCAGGAACCTGTACATCAGTTGATTGACAGTTGAGAGGCGGGACCAAAGAGCCAAAGCTCAACCCCCGCAAGCACAATTAGGTGAGTACATACATACATACATACATACATACATACATACATACATACATACATACACAACGGAGCCGAGCCGTTGATGGAGGGTCGAGGTGTCACATGCTGCGATAAACGCCAATATTTTTGGGTTAATTAAGGCTACAGTGACAGATCACAGATCTAGGGGTATCACAAAGTGTATAACCGCCGCGAATAGGAAAGAAAAATACAGTGCTATCACTAGAACTTTGTGTTAAACAGTGAATTCACCAGACAGGTCACGTGGGAGGGCCCACGAGGCTTTGTTTACATATTGGATCAAGTGATCAGTGGTACAGTGAATTGGTGAACTGTAACACAACAGACACACCGATACAGTGACTGACTCCAGAGATTTGTGTAAGATAGAGAAAACCCGCCATCACCAATCTACTGGATTAGTAAATCACCACGTGGGAGGCGACGACGGATCACTTCGTCATCCAGCCATCGTAATTATTTACCTGGTTGTGTGAGCGGGAGGCTGACAGGTTGGTACCCCTCTCTGGTCAATTCTTCAGGTGTACAGAGTGAGGTAAAATAGTATTGAATTCTTGTTCAGTATATCATATACATTTAAAATCTCAAAGTGGCTCATTTTGGGAAGAGGTTGACATTTACGGGACCCCCGTAACACACGCACGAACGCACACGCACGTTTGCAAGCACACACGCACGCACACGCAAAAACAAACACACACACACACACGCACAAACGTCCAGTCAGGCTAGAAAGGATTAACACCTTTCGAGGAAAGGGGATAAAACCCCACTCATAATCCACCCCCTCTCTTACCTCCCCCCCCATCTCACTAACCCAATACACTCCACCCCCCCCAATCCCACTCCCCACATACTCTCTCTATCTCTCCTTCTTTCCCGATCTCCCTCTCCCCTCCTCTCTCCCTCTCCCACACACACGCACACACCTCGCCGAGGCAAAACGTTTAAATGAGAGCAGGAATGAAGAAGAAATCAATTCTTTTTTCTACAAAGTGATAGGGGTAGGCAGTCCAGTACAGTGGTACATAAAGGCAAACCATCAAAATCATTAGAGAGAGGGGGAGGGAAAAATAAGAAGAGGGGGAACAAGTTCCTCAAGATTGCATACACCAACATAGATGGAGTAAGATCGAAGATACTGGAGTTATGTGATGTAATACAGCTGCAGACACCAGACATTGTTGCACTCACGGAGACAAAACTTGAAGATGTTATTTTAAAAGAGGTCATATTCCCAAGGAGCTACTCAATTTGGAGACGGGACAGAAAAATTAGAAAAGGCGGTGGCGTTGCTGTGCTGGTGAAAGAACACCTAAAGGTGAACGAAATAATGACTGCCAATCCACAAGAAGTTGACATAATAGCACTAGAGATCTGCCATGAGGATGATAAACTAATGATCATAAATACATATAGTCCACCATATAGAAGCACATGATCAAAGGAGGAGCTAGATAGTAAACGAGAAGGTCTTATAACAATAATGAGAGAGATCATAGCGAGAGTGGATAACGATAGTTCACGACTGTTGAAGTCGGCGACTTCAACTTGAAATCCATAGACTGGGAAGCATATGAAGCTAAAAGAGAAGAATTTTGGACCTGTAAATTTGTAGACCTCATCCTGGAAACATTCTTGTATCAACATGTTAAACAAGCTACGAGGATGAGGGAAGGGGACGTTCCCTCCATGCTAGATTTGATATTTACCAGGAAGGAGGAAGAAATATTTGACATTCAGTACCTTCCTCCCTTGGGTAAAAGTGACCATGTCTTTTTGGGAATAAAGTATGCAATGTGTTATAATCTGGAAGAAAATATGAAGGTTGATGCAATTGAAAAAACTGACTTTAGGAGAGGACATTATGGCAACCTTAGAAATTTTTTTAGTGAGTATAATTGGACAGACTTGTTGCTAGGCAAGGAAGTGAATGAGATGTATGCCAAGTTTGGTGAAATATATGATAAAGGAACAAAAAATTTTATACCAAAACAGAGATGCAGAACTAGGAAACAGGATTGGTTCAACAGAAATTGCGAGAGGGCCAGAGACCAAAAGACACAAGACATGGAATCAATACAGGAAGAGGCCAAACCTCCAAACATACCAGCGATAAAAAGATGCGAGAAACAACTACACGGCAGTGAGGAGAGAGGCAGAAAGAAACTTTGAAAAAGGGATTGCAGACAAATGTAAAACAGAACCAGGTCTATTCTATAAATTCATAAACAACAAATTGCTGGTAAAGGATAATATTCAGATGTTGAAAATGGGAAATAGATTCACGGAAAACGAAAAGGAAATGTGTGAAACATTAAACGAAAAGTTCCAAAGTGTGTTTGTACAAAATGAAATCTTCAGGGAACCAGATACAATAAGAATTCCAGAGAACAACATAGAGCACATAGAGGTGTCTAGAGACGAAGTGGAAAAAATGCTCAAGGAGCTAAATAAGAACAAAGCAGTTGGTCCAGATGGAGTTTCACCATGGGTTCTGAGAGAATGTGCACCTGAGCTCAGCATTCCTCTTCAACTGATTTTTCAGGCATCCCTGTTTACAGGAGGTGTAGCTGATGTGTGGAAAAAGGCTAACATAGTTCCAATCTACAAAAGTGGAAGCAGGGAAGACCCCCTTAATTATAGGCCGGTATCATTGACAAATGTAATAGTCAAAAAATTTGAAAAAATAATTAAAACTAAATGGGTAAAACACTTGGAGAGAAATGATATAATATCAGACAGACATTATGGTTTTCGATCTGGAAGATCCTGTGTATCGAATTTACTCAGTTTTACAGGAAAGAGATGGTTGGGTTGACTGCATCTATCTAGACCTAAAAAGGCTTTCGACAGAGTTGCACATAAGAGGTTGTTCTGGAAACTGGAAAATATTGGAGGGGTGACAGGTAAGCTGCTAACATGGATGAAAAATTTTCTGACTGATAGAAAAATGAGGGCAGTGATCAGAGGCAATGTAACGGACTGGAGAAATGTCACAAGTGGAGTACCACAGGGTTCATTTCTTGCACCAGTGATGTTTATTGTCTACATAAATGATCTACCAGTTGGTATACAGAATTATATGAACATGTTTGCTGATGATGCTAAGATAATAGGAAGGATAAGAAACTTAAATGATTGTCATGCCCTTCAAGGTGACCTGGACAAAATAAGTATATGGAGCACCACTTGGCAAATGGAATTTTATGTTAATAGATGCCATGTTATGGAATGAGGAATAGGAGAACATAGACCTCACACAATCTATATATTATGTGAGAAATCTTTAAAGAATTCTCATAAAGAAAGAGATCTAGGGGTGGTTCTAGATAGAAAACTATCACCTGAGGACCACATAAAGAATATTGTGCGAGGAGCCTATGCCACACTTTCTAACTTAAGAATTGCTTTTAAATACATGGATGGCGATATACTAAAGAAATTGTTCACGACTTTTGTTAGGCCAAAGCTAGAATATGCAGCGGTTGTGTGGTGCCCATATTGTGAGATTTTTTCTACGCCTACCTCCCTTAGGAGGTGGACTACAAGTTTAAAGTCTGCTCACAGCAGTTAAGCATGAGTCCAATAGAAAAAGGAAAAGCGGGAGCAAACCGCCAGGCCTCCACCACTATGGGTGAAAACCTGTCCACAATAGGCCGCTGGCTCCTAGTTAAACGTCCTAGTTAAACAGGACGTTAAAGCTAATAAAGGGTAACCGACAGGTTCTCACAATCAAATATTAATATGTGATGTGGCACTATGAATTGGAATTCTAATTCCCAATGACAGCCGTCATATCAAAAGATCACCTCAACATTCGATCGTATAAACCAGAACATGGGTGGAAAAGAATGGTTGAAGGGTTGACATCAAAGACCGTTTTCTATAACATAACAATTTATTAATAACAAGAGACTAAACTACTACATTACCGAGTTTACATTACGTTAATGTTCATCCAGTGGCACAATAACAAACAGCTAAATAGCAACCCTTGCTGTGCGGCTGCATACTGAACTAACCTGAACACAGGTGTGCCCACTGATGACGCAATATTGCAAATAAAAAAAAATATCAGACTAAGTTACACCACAGAGAGTGCCTCGTTACTCTAATGTCCATCCAGTGGCAATTTGAACACAGCTATTCAGCAGCCCCTCGAGAAACGACAGCAGTCTCCATCTTGCTGACACTTCGGGCTGACCAGTGAACTAACTGAACAATGACGGATGTCCACTGAGGACGCAGCTAGCAATCAATATTGTCACGGCTTCACGGTAACAGATACTATAATCACAAGCTTAAAGGTCCTCCTTCCAAACAGGAGTGACCCCTGTAACTAGGCGGGTAGTCCAACAGTGACTTCCTCTATCACAACCAATGTGAACACTCTTTGCAACTCCCTACAAGAAGTTGCACTGTAAACAGTAAACAAAGTCAGGCAAGGTGGGATTCTAGGATACAGCTCCAGCAATCCCTAAGTTACTTTACTCTCGTCACCAGACGATAACCAAAGAAATTGCCTTAATCAATTACAAAATTGATTATGTGTTTAATTACGTTAATTGACTGATCACAGCAGTCAGCAACAAAGTACTATGTTAATCACAAACAATTGTCTCTCATAGACAACAACATGATGGTACTCTACGTTAATCATTAACACTTGTCTCTCTTAACACAAGTCATCTTGTTAACAATAACTCAAAACTCTCTTATATTTCATCACACTTGACTCCTTGCAAGTATTCAGTGAGTAATTCTTAATTAAGGTCAAACGGACTACTAATTACATCCCAATTGAGTTACGCTAACTGAGCCTACCCTAACTTGGTAGCTTCTCAACAGTCTGTGTCAAAATTTACTTTAATGAGTGTTAATTACCCTAATTAACTCTGAGCAATTAATTAATTGTCACCAGGACCGATAATTAATCATACATAAATATGTCTCACTCCGCATTGCCTAAGCAGGTCTCATCAAACACTGTGAATTCACGGGGGGAGGAGTTAATTACTCCCCTAATTAACATAAGTGCATCTTAATCCACTGTCCTCAGACAGGATATGATTAATATAATGATTTATGCTAGCTCCATGACCTCGCTTTATTGAGTCATCTGAGTCCTCAAGACCCCAGACATTAATTACTCCACTAGTTATCATGAGCCACTAATTGCTATACCCTAGAAAGGTAATTAGTCCCCAGCAAATTACGTTAACACAAATACTGACAGATCCTCTCCCACTATGTGAATTCATGATGAGAAGGCTAATTACATAATTAGCTAGAGTGGTCAATTAGTTGTCACACGGATAATTAATTGCACCCGAAACGTATCTCACACAAGCTCAATACTGTTCTCCTATAACAGCTCTCACTCACGCAACAATTAATGTGCACCCCTTATCCAGTTAATTACTCTAATTCACTCACTGAATCCTTAAGTCCTCAACACAACTTAAAGAAACAAAATAACCCCAGTGTTACATAGGTCACACTTATCCTGGCATGCATAACAACATAAATGCACTGCCCACATACGGTTGTGGCTACTGCAACTCGTTAATTACTGTGCCCACACAGTAATGACACACAGTTGTGCAACAACAAGAGTATACCAATGTTACCGCCCCCCCTTATCTTGCAACCGTTGCAAGGGACTACTTCAGCAAGACAATTTACGTTAATATAAAGCACCGTTGCTACGCGGACACCTGGCACTAATTCTCTTAATTAGGCAATTAACAAATCAATTGCTTGCTCTCATTAAGTACTGTGAATTCCCCTGAATAATCAAAGAGGCCCCTTAAAGCCTCAACACAGTTCCTAGGGAAGTAATATTGTATACCTGATAACAACACTGCCCAAACCTACAGATAATGATGCCGTCAGCATACCCCCCATGCTAATGACATCATTAGGCAATCAGTCAGCAATCTCATCTACTGACTCGCCACACAACACAGTACATAAAACATGCAAATGAACACGTAGAAATGGCATTCACATAATCAATGAAAATTATATCACCAGATAAATGTATCCCTAACAACACAGACCTCAGGGTATCCACTGACATCACTGCAACTCTGGCCTGCCTACCTCTGCAATGATATAATTAACATGCAATACAATGATATAACAATATATGATTATGTCATTAATCAAATCTGAACGATTATATGGAATCGACAGACTGGATCATTTATATGGTTGATCTTTACACTGACCGGTTACATAACTCAAGTCAGTCTACACACTTATATATAACTATATATCTACAGTATAACTATATATCTACAGTGTGGTACCGTGTACAACATCCATCTCGAGGTACCGCCCTACCAGTCACCTGGACGTGCTACAGACAGCTATCTCTCAGCTGCTTCCCTAGCCTGGCAGGGCTGAGGGACAACACAGCTTTTACCGGAATTTCCACGAGTCCTGAGACACTGTTACAATAGGATTATTGTACTCACGTTTCTTTAAATCCTCAACACATACATTTCCCTGGTCACTACCTCTCTGGCTGTAAGCACCTAGCTCGCTCCTCGTGCGTCGATTAGGTGTGGCCCTAGAATGTCCAGGGAAAGTGGCCAAGCGTGTGGCCACCTCGTGGCCGTAAGGGGGTGGCCACGGGTAGCACGTGACGTCACAGAGCCCCACCCGCTGAGCTGGCACGCGGGGTGGGGTGGGGTTTGGCCGGGGTGGCCTGGAGGGTGGCCCCCACCCCTGGGCGGCTGGCCAAGGTAGCCGGTGGCGTCACCACATGGCGGACCCAACAAGGTGGAATTCAAAGTCCAACAGGGGCCTGTAATATCACTTCACAATTACACTGCCCATATTCCACCAATTGTCCAATGTCCATTAACACTAGACAGGATACTCAGACATGAGGGATCAATCTTATACACCATGAGGCCAGCTGCCTCATAGGTTAACACTGTAACTGTCTCCTAGTTTGTTACCGCTCCTGCGGTACTCATCGGCCCCAATTTCACGCAAATTGGGCCTTGACAGAACCCAGGATGGCAGGAGTGCCATGCACGATGCGTAATCAGGATGACACAGCAATTAACGGGGTGTAGGTGGCAGGCTGCCACCCAAAGTCACCTTTCCAGCTTGCCGCCCCAGCTCAAACTGACTCTATGGCTGCGAGGGGAAACTCAAAATGCCCATCTCTCCCCCCTACCTTGTCTGGACCAATCAGCACTAAGCCGACACTGTTTCCTCGTGCCACTCCCAATCACAGCTGCACGCACCAAAACTCAGCTAGGAGCAGAGGTGCCTAAACCAATCACAGACGACCTCGCCCTACGGCGTCCTGTGACGTCACAAGGAGGGGGAGGCCTAAAGCCAGTGGCGCAATGTCTCACATAGTGGGGGGGGGGGGGGGGGCGACGTTCACCCCTCTGTCCCCACCACCCCTAAAAACCGTTGAGTCAAGTACCTACACATACCACTCCCTCTCAACACCCATCCTATTTTCACAGAAACAGGAAAAACTCTGTAACTCTCTTTACAGAGTAATCACAGACTTCTAATTAGTCTTAAATGATAGTCCTTAAGGGCATCTGGTTCTAAAAATTCAATAAATGAAAACTCGTTCGATTTCAATCAAACTTTTTTGACAAGTTCTATATGAAAAGTGTTTCATCTGGTCCAAGTTTCAGCATCGTAGCATAAATAGGAAGGGAGAAAAAAAATATTGAAGTAGTTGTGAAAATTAGGCCAAAATGGTCAAAATCGATTATCAATCAAAAGTGTCAACTGAAATCATAGCTATGACTCTTTGCTATCACAATAGCATATATTAAACAAATATTATAATTAGTTTAATTGGAAAAAAATTAAGAAAAAAAATGTATTTTTTATTTTTTTTTCATTTTTTTTTGTATTTTTTTGGGCGATTTGCATCAAACTGACACACCTGACTGTACGTAAGCCTATCTGTAAGGATGCCAATTTTGGAGAAAATTGGTTGATGTCAACCTCAGCCACAGATTTTAGAACCTTAGACTTTATTCATTTTTTTTTTTTCAATTGACACAAACGTTTACAAAACTGTTTCATTTTTTAATCAGTTTACATGAAACTTACACAGTATATGTGAAGGGCATGTCTCTACATTTGCTAGAGAGCATTTTCCTCTAAGTTCATTTATTGATTTTATAATAGCAATAAAAATTTGGATAATTTTTTTGGGGAACTTTGAACATTTGTATTAGGAAAACTAAAGATGTTTTGGAAACTCTCAATCTAGCAATCCTTTATTATATGCTAATGTGTCAGAAAAGTGTCACAGAATAATTATATCTGAAACGTGTGTTCTGAAATATAGACTTGAAAATGTGTAAAAAACGTTGAAAAAAAATCTCCCTTTCTATTTACGCTGCAGTACTGAAACTTGGGACAATTTCAGCACTTTTCATATACAACTAGTCAAACAATATTGGTTGACATTGAACAACTTTTCCAAAACCACCCAGATGGCCCCTTGCCATGAGCTTTCATCCAACACCCCACAAGTGTATGATCGTTTGAAAACTTCTTCACTAGAGTCCCTAGAACGACTAGCCTAATCTAGAAAACTAGGGAAACTAGCTGAGGGAATCTTCATTCCCTCACACATATCTTAAGAAGCACATCAACAAACTGGAAAAGGTGCAAAGACATGCTACTAAGTGGCTCCCAGAACTGAAGGGCAAGAGCTACAAGGAAAGGTTAGAGGCATTAAATATGCCAAAACTTGAAGACAGAAGAAAAAGAGGTGATATGATCACTACATACAAAATAGTTACAGGAATTGATAAAATCGATAGGGAAGATTTCCTGAGACCTGGAACTTTAAGAACAAGAGGTCATAGGTTTAAACTAGCTAAACACAGATGCCTAAGAATTATAAGAAAATTCACTTTCGCAAACAGAGTGGTAGACGGTTGGAACAAGTTAGGTGAGAAGGTGGTGGAGGCCAAGACCGTCAGTAGTTTCAAGGCGTTATATGACAAAGAGTGCTGGGAAGACGGGACACCACGAGCATAGCTCTCATCCTGTAACTACACTTAGGTAATTACACTTAGGTAATTACATACACACACACATCAAACAGAAAGTAATAGAGGGCCAGAGACCAAAAGACAAAAATGGAAACAATACAGGAAGAGGCCAAACCCCCAAACATACCAGCGATACAAAGATGCGAGAAACAATTACACGGCAGTGAGGAGAGAGGCAGAAAGAAATTTTGAAAAAGGGATTGCAGACAAATGTAAAACAGAACCAGGTCTATTCAATAAATTCATAAACAACAAATTGCAGGTAAAGGATAATATTCAGAGGTTGAAAATGGGAAATAGATTCACGGAAAATGAAAAGGAAATGTGTGAAACATTAAACGAAAAGTTCCAAAGTGTGTTTGTACAAAATGAAATCTTCAGGGAACCAAATACAATAAGAATTCCAAAGAACAACATAGAGCACATAGAGGCGTCTAGAGATGAAGTGGAAAAAATGCTCAAGGAGCTAAATAAGAACAAAGCAGTTGGTCCAGATGGAGTTTCACCATTGGTTCTGAGAGAATGTGCACCTGAGCTCAGCATTCCTCTTCAACTGATTTTTCAGGCATCCCTGTTTACAGGAGTTGAAGCTGATGTGTGGAAACAGGTTAACATAGTTTCAATCTACAAAAGTGGAAAAGGGAAGACCCCCTTAATTATTGACCGGTATTATTGACAAGTGTAATAGTCAAAATATTGGAAAAAATAATTAAAACTAAATGGGTAGAACACCTGGAGAGAAATGATATAATATCAGACAGACAGTATGGTTTTCGATAAGGAAGATCCTGTGTATCGAATTTACTCAATTTCTATGATCGAGCAACAGAGATTTTACAGGAAAGAGATGGTTGGGTTGACTGCATCTATCTGGACCTAAAAAAAGGCTTTCGATAGAGTTCCACATAAGAAGTTGTTCTGGAAACTGGAAAATATTGGAGGGGTGACAGGTATGCTTCTAACATAGATGAAAAATTTTCTGACTGATAGAAAAATAAAGGCAGTGATCAGAGGCAATGTATCGGACTGGAGAAATGTCACAAGTGAAGTACCACAGGGTTCAGTTGTTGCACCAGTGATGTTTATTGTCTACATTAATGATCTGCCAGTTGGTATACAGAATTATATGAACATGTTTGCTGGTGACCAAAATAGATGATCTCCTTCATGAGGCAAATGCAGTGTTTGCAGCCCTAACAGAAACCCACACAAAGGACTACCATGATGGTGAAATATGGATCTCAAAGTTCAATCTTTTCAGATGTGATAGGAAACACCGGCTTCAGGGTGGGGTCAGCCTCTACATCAAAGACTCACTCATCTGTACTGAGCTGCTAAACACCTCAAATGATATGGTGGAAGTGCTGATAATCAAAATAGAGATTCTAAATGTAGTTATTGTCCTTGTATATAAGTCACCGGAGGCAAACCCTCAGCAGTTTAAAGACCAACTAATGAAAATAGAACACTGCTTGGAAAACCTCACAAACCAGCTCCGAACATCATCCTGCTTGGGGACTTCAACCTACGGCACCTGAAATGGAAGCACCTGGCTAACACAGTAATATCAGAAAGAATACCAGGAAGTAGCCTAAATGAACAGGCACATGCAAATGACCTGCTACGGATGTGCGACAGGTTTGCCTTAAACCAGCAAATAGTAGAACCAACTAGGAAGGAGAACACGCTGGACCTCATTTTCACTAATAATGATGAATTGATCAGGAACATAATGATTACAAATACCTGTTACTCAGATCACAACTTAATTGAAGTTATGACAACCATGGGATAGTAGACCTTCAAAACCAGTCCAGACTCCCGGTGGAGGAGATTTCAGCAAATTCAACTTCAGTAATAAACAGATAAACTGGGAGCAAATAAACCAGGACTTCACAGAAATAATCTGGGAAGAACAGCTAGAAAATGCAAACCTGAACCAGTGCCTGGAAAAAATAAGCTCAGTAGCACTAGAAATATGCTCAAACCGCATACCCCTAAGAAAAAAGAGGAAGAGATACAGATTGGAACGGGAACGTCGTTCCCTATATAGGCGCAGCAAACGAATCGCGGAACAACTTGAGAGTTGCACCCTATCTCAAGAACGGCGAAGAAGGTTAGGTAGAGAAATAGAAACAATTGATCACAAGCTACAAGAATCATACAAAACCCAGGAGAGGCAAAGAGAGCAAAAGGCCATCAGTGAAATTGAAAGAAATCCGAAATATTTTTTCTCCTATGCAAAATCAAGATAAAAAACCACATCTAGTATCGGGCTCCTTGCGAAAGGGAGATGGAACTTCCACCGATGACAACAAAGAAATGAGCGAGCTACTGAGGAAGCAGTACGACTCGGTTTTCAGCGAGCCATTAAACGCAATAAAGATTGATAACCCAAATGAATTTGTCATGGATATGATACCAACATCAAATCATACATCAGACGTCACCCTATCCCCACTGGATTTTGAAGAAGCCATAAACAGTATGCTATGCACTCTGCACCAGGCCCGGATTCTTGGAACTCCATATTCATGAAGAACTGTAAAAAAAACACTATCGCAGGCCCTCCACATTCTGTGGAGACAAAGCCTAGATACTGGTGTTATTCCTGATATACTAAAAACAGCAGAGATAGCACCACTTCATAAAAGAGGAAATAAGGCAGAGGCAAAAAATTGCAGACCGATAGCACTAACATCGCACATCATAAAAATTTTTGAGAGAGTGCTAAGAAGTAAGATCACAAAATACATGGAATCACAGCATTTCCATAACCCCGGACAACATGGTTTCAGAACAGGGCGCTCTTGCCTGTCGCAGTTGCTGGACCACTATGATATGGCATTAGATGCTATGGAAGACAAACAAAACGCTGATGTAATTTACACAGATTTCGCAAAAGCTTTTGATAAATTTGACCATGGTGTTATTGCACATAAAATGCGCTCAAAAGGAATTACCGGAAAAATAGGCAGATGGATCTACAATTTCCTGACCAACAGAACCCAGTGTGTAATAGTCAACAAAATAAAATCCAGCCCATCAACTGTGAAGAGCTCAGTCCCCCAGGGTACTGTGCTTGCTCCAGTACTTTTTCTCATCCTCATATCGGACATAGACAAGAACACAACCTATAGCACTGTATCATCCTTTGCAGATGTCACTAGGATCTTCATGAGAGTAGGCAACATAGAGGACACGGCAAACCTCCAGTCAGATGTAGATCAGGTCTTTCTATGGGCTACAGAAAATAATATGGTGTTTAACGAAGATAAGTTCCAGCTCATGCGCTATGGAAAAAATGAAAATATAAAAACGGAAACCACGTACAAAACTCAGGCAAATCATAACATAGAACGAAAAGGCAATGTAAAGGATCTGGGTGTACTCATGTCGGAAGACCTTACCTTTAAAGAACACAATAAAATATCCGTCACAACTGCAAGAAAAATGACAGGTTTGATAACAAGAACTTTTCACACTAGAGATGCTATACCGATGATGATACTTTTCAAAACGCTTGTGCTCTCTAGAGTGGAGTACTGCTGCACAATGACAGCCGCTTTCAAAGCTGGAGAAATTGCTGACCTGGAGAGCGTGCAGAGTTCCTTTACTGCTAGAATCCACTCAGTAAAACATCTAAACTATTGGGACCGACTAAAGAGCCTAAATCTGTACTCCCTTGAGAGCAGGCGGGAGAGATACATAATAATTTACACGTGGAAAATATTAGAGGGGCTGGTCCCAAACCTGCACACAGAAATAACATCACATGAGACCAGAAGACATGACAGGATGTGTAGAATACCCCCGTCGAAAAGCAGAGGTGCAACAGGTACTCTGACAGAGAACTCTATCAACATCAGAGGCCCGAGACTGTTCAACACGCTTCCGCTACATAAGAGGCATAACTGGCAATCCCCTCAAGATTGGCAATCCCCAGTGTTCAAGAGAGAACTGGATAAGCACCTCCAAAGGATACCTGATCAACCAGGCTGTGACTCATACGTCAGGCTGCAAGCAGCCGCGTCCAACAGCCTGGTTGATCAGTCCAGCAACCAGGAGGCCTGGTCGACGACCGGGCCGCTGGGACGCTAAGCCCCGGAAGCACCTCAAGGTAACCTCAAGGTAAGGTAAGGTATGATGCTAAGATAATAGGAAGGATAAGAAACGTAGATGATTGTCAGGCCCTTCAAGTTGACCTGGACAAAATAAGTATATGGAGCACCACTTGGCAAATGGAATTTAATGTTAATAAATGCCATGTTATGGAATGTGGAATAGGAGAAAATAGACCTCACACAACCTATATATTATGTGAGAAATCGTTAAAGAATTCTGATAAAGAAAGAGATCTAGGAGTGGTTCTAGATAGAAAACTATCACCTGAGGACCACATAAAGAATATTGTGAGAGGAGCCTATGCCATGCTTTCTAACTTCAGAATTGCTTTTAAATACATGGATGGCGATATACTAAAGAAATTGTTCACGACTTTTGTTAGGCCAAAGCTAGAATATGCAGCGGTTGTGTGGTGCCCATATCTTAAGAAGCACATCAACAAACTGGAAAAGATACAAAGACATGCTACTAAGTGGCTCCCAGAACTGAAGGGCAAGAGCTACAAGGAGAGGTTAGAGGCATTAAATATGCCAAAACTAGAAGACAGAATAAAAAGAGTTGATATGATCACTACATACAAAATAGTAACAGGAATTGATAAAATCGATAAGGATGATTTCCTGAGACCTAGAACTTTAAGAACAAGAGGTCATAGATATAAACTAGCTAATCACAGATGCCGAAGAAATATAAGAAAATTCACTTTCGCAAACAGAGTGGTAGACGGTTGGAACAAGTTAAGTGAGAAGGTGGTGGAGGCCAAGACCGTCAGTAGTTTCAAAGCGTTATATGACAAAAGAGTGCTGGGAAGACGGGACACCACGAGCGTAGCTCTCATCCTGTAACTACACTTAGGTAATTACACACACACAGGGGTCTGGGGTCTGGTAGCCTGGTGGATAGCGCACAGGACTCGTAATTCTGTGGCGTGGGCTCGATTCCCACACCAGGCAGAAACAAATGGGCAAAGTTTATTTCACCCTGAATGCCCCTGTTACCTAGCAGTAAATAGGTACCTGGGAGTTAGTCAGCTGTCACGGGCTGCTTCCTGGGGTGTGCGTGTGGGGAGGAGGGGGAAAAACAAAGCAAAAAAAAAGTAGTTAGTAAACAGTTGATTGAGAGTTGAGAGGCGGGCCGAAAGAACAAAGCTCAACCCCCGCAAACACAACTAGGTGAATACACACACACACACACACACACAACCAGGGAGGAACTTCTCAAACCAGCGGAGAACAAGCACCAGGACATCCTGGTGACAACGTACTTCGATGGGTTTGAAAGCCCCCTGAAGAAAGCAATGAAACAACGTTTAAAGGTTTGCCACCAGACTAGTACCCGAGCTGAGAGGTTTGAGCTACGAGGAGAGGCTACGGGAATTAAACCTCACTTCGTTGGAAGACAGAAGAGTTAGGGGGGACATGATCACCACATTCAAGATTCTCAAGGGAATTGATAGGGTAGATAAAGACAGGCTATTTAACACAAGGGGCACACACACTAGGGGACACAGGTGGAAACTGAGTGCCCAAATGAGCCACAGAGATATTAGAAAGAACTTTTTTAGTGTCAGAGTGGTTGACAAATGGAATGCATTAGGAAGGGATGTTTTGGAGGCTGACTCCATACACAGTTTCAAGTGTAGATATGATACAGCCCTATAGGCTCAGGAACCTGTACACCTGTTGATTGATGGTTGAGAGGCGGGACCAAAGAGCCAAAGCTCAACCCCCGCAAGCACAAATAGGTGAGTACACACTCACACACACACTCACACACACACACACACACACACACACACACACACACACACACACACACACACACACACACACACACACACACACACACACACACACACACACACACACATACACACACACACACACACACACACACACACACACACACACACACACACACACACACACACACACACACACACACACACAGGTCAAGCGGGATGGTAAGACAACAGAATGAAGCTAGAGGAGAGGGACTGGACGAGTCATTCATGGAGATGATTGCTAAGGCATGGAAGGAAGTCAGTGGGGAATTGAAGGACCTGAGGGAAACTATATGTAAGCTGCAGATAGAACTAAGTGCAGCACAAGAGATAAAAAGCCTAAAAACAGTATATGCATATGTCATATACTTTTCTTATCAGCAAAGCTACACCACCTCCTCCTCTCCCTTCTCTCTCTTTCCTCATTACATAGTAGTCCTGTGGAAACACTGCGTTTGTTATGGTTTTCGTTAGCTTTGTTTCTGTGAGTGCTATTATGTCTGGGTTTTCTTCTAGTGCCCATTCTCCAAGTTCACTTGTTTTATTTGTAATTCCATCCATGTTAGTGTACATTGCCTTGAAGCTCACTTTCTTCTGTTCATTTTCTTGTCCCTTTCTTGGCGAGCATTCTGCTGGTGTGGGAAGCTGTTCCATGGGTGAGAAGATCTGTGAGGTGGTTTGCAGGGTCTCAGAGGATTTTGGGGTGGAGGTGGGGGTGCAAGGGAAGGGGGGACAGGTAGGGTGTGGGTTAAGGAGATAGGGGGGGGGGGCATGGAGGATACAGGATGAGGGGAGGAGAGATAGGGAGGGTATGGGATGATGGGGGAGGGGGGACAGGGGGGACAGGGGGGGGGGGAAGGCAGGATGGGGGACATGGTGGGAATGGGGGAGGGGTGATAGGGTCAGAATGGGGTGGCTGGGGGGAGGGAGGGTCGGGTGAGCATTTGGATGGGGGCAGGTAGGGTGAGGGGAAGGGAGGGTTTCTATGCAGAGGGAAATGGTGGTGTTGCCCTCCCCTCTGGTGTTGCTGGGATGCTGGTTGTGGGTTCCCCTCTTATCTCTGGGACTGTTGTGATGGAGGCTGTGATTTCCTGGTTTACTCCTCTCTCCCTGCGCTTCCTCCTTGCCCTTGTTAAGCGAGAGTTTTTTTTCTACCACAGACGTGGCCACACAATTACAATACTAACCAGCATATATACATTTTCCTCTGTCCTCCATGGACAGGGTTAGAGATGTGTTAAACATATAGTTCAAGGCTTTATTGAACACTCAACCACAGAAGGTGATTTGGTGCTTTTAAAATGCTAAGCTAACCTGCATACGTAAATACATAGATACACAGATTTACGTATGCCCTACATAAAGTGTTTGATGTGTCTTTTACATAGTGTCATTAATGTACATTCACAAAGGTGAAATGTAATTCTGATCAGCTTCCATATATACTTTATACCCATACATATACATACACACACACATACACATACATATATACACACACATGCATTCACATACATTTGTCTCATTTACTCTGACAGGGTGAGATAGCTGATAAAGAAACTAGTGTGCAATTAAGCACTAAATTACTGAAGGTGATGAAGGTGCTTTTACAAGTTCAGGTTATATATCTTGAGGTTATCTTGAGATGATTTCGGGGCTTTAGTGTCCCCGCGGTCCGGTCCTCGACCAGGCCTCCACCCCCAGGAAGCAGCCCGTGACAGCTGACTAACTCCCAGGTACCTATTTACTGCTAGGTAACAGGGGCATAGGGTGAAAGAAACTCTGCCCATTGTTTCTCGCCGGCGCCTGGGATCGAACCCAGGATCACAATTCTAGCGTGCTGTCCGCTCGGCCGACCGGCTCCCTTTATAGTTACATCATATATATACATTGCATAATTGATATATTACATGGTCAATCTTGGATACAAGTCCAATATATCATCAAGTGTTCCAGTACTCATATAGCAATTACAGAGTTCAGCATACCTTAGCCCAGGAGGGCGAAAGTCAGTCAGTATGGGACATTCTACAATGTGAGAGTTTTAGAGAAGTTTGGAATAAAATAAAATTGGTATAAGGAATTGAGCTCGGAAAATTTCTAAGAATTTTCTTTATTCTTTAACCTTTATTCCTGTCGTGATATTCAATTAGGTCGCCTGAGGAAGGACTTGCTTAGCTAACACACCAGTGTAGTAACCAGCTCATTCCTCACTTTGGGACCATGTATGAACAATTGACTAGGCGCGAGCAAACGCCGAGACCCCAATGAAAATTGAAATCCCCTCCACTAGGCCGACGACCTTCGCCATTCGTCGAAGCGAATCTAGCGAGTAGGTCACGGGCTCTCACAACAATAATTTATTGTTGTGTGGTGCCGTATATTTGGTCCAAAGCTCAGAATCAGTCTCAATTTTATTAGTTGAGTGTGAAGAACATTTGCATAACAATAATAATGTGTGGGGGTGTAACGAAAAGACAGTGTTAACCATAACAACTTAGTTTATTCAATAAAGTACTAACTACTACAACAAAACAAAAAGAAATGTCAATGACGTTACTCGAAATCCTTCCTGTGACACTATCAATGACAGCTAGACACCAGCCCCTCGGACTGCATAATGAACTAACTCGAACATAAATGTGACCACAGAGGAATCAACAAGAAACAAGAACTAACAGATCTAAAATCACAATTACAACAAATGACACAGTAGGTTCTGAAACACGTCTCCAGTAACCTCCTAACTGTTCTACGCCTCAGTGCAGTCTACACCTGCAATGGCGGTTGCAATGCAGTCAAATCAGTAGTCTTTCAATGACATCAATAACTAATGGGTTCACTGGCAACTCCAGCAACCCTTCCTCAAATTAATCCTTACGTTAACACTCCGTCCCACGGACGATCAACAATCAATAACAATTGATTTACGTTAATAACAAAATAGCATTTGCGTTAATAACAAGGTAACATTTACGTTAAATTAATAATTCTTACAACTGTCACAAGTAACGCGGAAATTACATAACACTCTACCCGTCGAGCATTCAGTGAGGAAATCCCATTAATCCCTGTACTACCAGACAGCTGATTAATCTCTTTACTAGTTACGTTAATTTACGTTAATCGGTTACTAATCACTCAGCGATGGTAAACTCTGATTTACAATGTCCAAAGTGCTAAGAGAACGGTAATCACTCGTGATTACCTTTAGAGTAATTAATTACTATCCTCAAGATCAATAATTAAACAATTAAAATACGCAACCTTTCACACTGGCTCAGCAATTTACATTAAGGTATGAATTCCGTCTGAGCCTTCCATACTCAGACCAATTCAGGTGGCTAATAACAGTAATTAGCCCCACATTTACGTTATTCTAAAATGACGTTACTCCTCCCACGAGTCAATCAAGTGCCGGTACTTCCGGGCAGATAAATAACGACGTTACGTTAATGGAACAATGTAGCCTTCATGTGAGTCGATCAAACAAGGATCGAGGTTAATTACTTTGACTTCCTGAAACACGTCAATTATCCGGCCCACTGACCGTTAATTACGACAGACAATACTCTAATTCTTATCTGGCTGATGGCTAGACTCCTCGAGACTACCGTAGCTGCTTGCAGGAAAGTAAATTAACCCAAACGTATTCTACGTTACTCAAATTGTCAGAGAACAAATTCTTTAAAGCAATGGGCGTTCCCTTGGTTACGTTATATTAATTGCCTCGCAATCACCTCACTGAATACTGGACTTCGATGTCCTACCAGATAACCAGGAGAATATATTTGTATCCAAGTACTCGTCTACAGCCGAGTTCCCCCACGACAATGACAAATCACACTAACAAATCACAGTGATTTACGTTACAATCCGGTTGCAATGACAATACTGCAGAACCTAGTAAAATAACATACAGGACATGAACCCTCTAGAACACTGCCCCACAATGACTTTACTGAACTGCAATGACATACGGTGATGCTCAACACTAGCAACAATCACCATCAAATAACAACCCCTCTGCAATAACACACACGGCAAGTACTCTAATTTCCAAGTATTAGAATACTGCACACACTTACTTACTGTTGCAAATGACCCCAGTGCTCTCAATAACCCCTAGAACATAGGTCAAAATATTGCAATCACCACACAGTAAATGATACAATAACACTGGGCACCGTGACACTACAATTATATATATATATATATATATATATATATATATATATATATATATATATATATATATATATATATATATATATATATATATATATATATATATATATATATATATATATATATATATATTGGTGTATACTGGCAGCAGGTTTTCTTTCAAACATGTTTCATTGAATATGACCGCATATTCTGTATTTATTATTTTCTGGTTTAGGGCTTCTATCCCTCTAACTATTTTCTTAGCATCAGGGCTTAATTGAAATAGGAGTTCTCCAAAACTCATTTTCGTACTTTTAAGGTGAAGAAAAGAAGTGATTTACTATAGAGTGTATTACACTTATTTGTATAATTTGCACGACGTTTCGAACCTCCATGGTTCATTCTCAAGTGAACAGATCTTACAATACTAGTTGATTTTATACCCGCATTAGGTCAGGTGATAATACAATGAAGGTGAAAACATGGGGGGATACATAAGGGATAAACATAGGGGCTGCAGAAGGCTTATTGGCCCATACGAGGCATCTCCTATCTAAACACAAAGATTAATCCAGTGTAATTGGCCTGTTATGTTGGACATTGTCTTCTGTGTTGGCATCGATATGTTCTTGTCTTGTCCTTACTCTCATGGTGGGTAGAGTAAATAGTTCCGTGATTTGGGTGTTCATGGTAGGTCGCTCTATTCTTATGTGAATTGCCTCAAGAATTTGTAATCTTCTTGAATCTTGGCTTTTGTCTATTATGCAAGTATTCTTGTTCAACATTTCTCTTGTTAGAGTAATGTCATGGGCTTGTCTCATGTGATTCCTAGGGGCACCAGATTGAAGATGGCATGTCAAACGCCTCGTCAGCTTGGTCGACGTCATACCTATGTACTTACATTGAAGGTTACATCCTTCGTGAGGGCAAGTGTACATGTATACAACGCTTGACTGCTGTAGAGGGTTCTCCGTCGGCTTCGGGCTGTTTTTGATAAGGAGTTCGGAAGTCTTCTTGGTTTTGTAGAATATTATCAGGTTTATGTTTTGGTTAGGAGTAGTGCTTTTTACTCCTTTACGGATTATTTCTTTCATTATTCTTTCCTCTTTTATATGTTCACTGTGCATGGTTGATTTGTAATATAATTTTATTGGGGGTAAAATAAAAAAAGTAAAATAAACCCCCAATAAAATTATATTACAAATCAACCATGCACAGTGAACATATAGTTTCTTATACACCATAGACATGTTATACACCATAGAGAGTGGCACACTTAGTGCTTCTGCACCTTCCTTTAGTATCCATGGTGAGATTCTATCAGGCCCAACAGCCTTTGTCACATCCAGCTCCAGCAGACACCTTTTGACCTCATCACTGGTGAGGTCATATTCCTCCAAGGTTGCTTGGTTTGCCACCTCCTCATTTAGTGCAGGGGCTTCTCCTTGTTCTATTGTGAAGACCTCCTGGAATATCTTGTTGAGTTCTTCACACACCTCCTTGTCATTCTCTGTGTATCTGTTCTCCCCTTTCCGCAGCTTCATCACTTGTTCCTTCACTGCTGTTTTCCTCCTGATATGGCTGTGGAGCAGCTTTGGTTGGGTTTTGGCTTTACTCGCGATGTCATTTTCAAACTGTCTCTCTGCTTCCCTCCTCACTCTGATGTACTCATTTCTGGCCCTCTGGTATCTCTCCCTGCTCTCTGGTGTTCTGTTATTTCTGTAGTTTCTCCATGTTCTTTTACTCAGTTGTTTCGCTACCTTACATTCCTGGTTGAACCATGGGTTTTTCTGTTGTTTTTCGTTTTTCTTCTTTTGGACGGGGATAAACCTGTCTGCAGCTTCCTGGCACTTTTGGGTGACAAAATCCATCATGACCTGCACATTCTTGTCTCTAAGTTCTGTTTCCCATGGTATTCCCTTGAGGAAGTTCCTTATCGCATCATATTTTCCTCTTCGGTAATTCAGTCTTTTCCCCTCCACTCCCATCCTTGGATAGGTTATCCCTACCTCCACCAAGTACTCAAAGGTCAGTACACTGTGGTCACTCATTCCTATGGGGGCTTCAACTTTGACTTCCCTTATTTCTGACTCATTCAGGGTGAATATCAAGTCGAGTCTAGCTGGTTCATCATTGCCTCTCATTCTTGTGGGTTCCTTGACATGCTGGCTCAGAAAATTCCTTGTTGCCACTTCCAAGAGTTTAGCTAGCCACGTATCTGCACCACCATGTGGGTCCCCATTCTCCCAGTCTATCTTTCCATGGTTGAAATCACCCATGATTAAGAGTCTTGAGCCATTCCTGCAGGCAACTGAAGCTGCTCTCTCTATTATATTAATGGTTGCCATGTTGTTCCTATCAAACTCCTGTCTAGGTCTTCTGTCATTTAAGGGAGGGTTGTAAATGACTGCCACTATTATCTTAGGTCCACCCATTGTTATAGTTCCTGTTATGTAATCTCTGAATCCGTCACAGCCCGGAATTTCCATCTCATCAAAACTCCAGTCCTTCCTTATCAGTAGGGCCACTCCTCCACCTCCTCTCCCTTCCCTCTCTTTCCTTACTATATAGTAGTCCTTTGGAAACACAGCATCTGTTATGACTCCTGACAATTTTGTTTCCGTTAGTCCTATTACATCAGGGTATTTCTTCTTGCACCCTTTCTGCCAGTTCACTTGCTTTATTGGTAATCTCATCAATGTTTGAGTACATTACCTTGAAGCTCACTTTTTTATATCCAATTTCACCCACACTCCCTTCAAGTGTAGGAGGTTGTTCTATGGTCATTGCTACTTGGGTAGGCTCCTCCTCCTGTGAGGTAGTTGCCAGGGGTTCAGGGGGAGGTGGAGTTGGGGGCGGAGGGCTTAGGTCTTCCTCAGGCCTGCTTGGGTCAGGAAGAAGTCCTGGGGGTGAGGGAGCAGGGATTGCTTGGGGAGAGGGCACGCCCTCCTGCAGTGTAGTTGACAGGGGTTTGGGGGGAGATGGAGTGGGGGATAGAGGGCTTTGGTCTTGCTCAGGCCTGCTTGGGGCAGGGAGAAGATCAGGGGCTGGGAAAGCAGGGGCTACTTGGGGTAAGGGGAGGGGGAGGATTTGGGTTTCATGATGGGCATTGTGCAGGGGCAAGGAAGGGTTTGCGCTGGGGGGTAGGGAGGGCCCTATTGGGTGGTGGGCTGGGGTGTTGCATTCCCCCCTGGGGTTCCTGGGTTGCTGGATTGGGGTTCCCCACTCCCCTCTGGGATTGCTGGGTTGGAGGCTGAGGTTCCCTGGCTCTCTTCCCTCTCCTAGCGTCTTTTCCTTGCATCTGCTGCCCTTACTAACTCGTCTTTAGTCATGTCCCTCTGAACATATACCTCTTTGTAGATCCTTGCATGCCTCAGTTTGCTCTTCCTTACTAGGATGTCCTCTTTGATGTCCTCGCTCTTGAATACTACCTTGATCAATCTCATTTTGTCTCTGTTGTACTGGCCAATCCGGAAAAACTGTTCTATGTCTCGTTCAGCCCCTTCCATTCCTATCTCCTTTAATATCCCTGCCACTGCAGCTTTGTCTTTAGTCCTCGTTTCCTCCCTTGTGGAGCCCTCTTGTTCCTTGACACCTACCACTACTACAGCTCTTTTCCTTTCCATTAGCTGGCTTGTGCATCTAGCTGCCTCCTGTTAGGTTACTGCTTTCATTACAACTTCCTTGACTGTGGATATTGCTCCTGGGCTCTTGAGCATTTCAGCAAAGGTTGGGCCAATTGTAGGGGTCCCTGCCATTGCTACATCTCCTGGCACCTGGGGGTTGGTCCCCTGGGCCAGAGTCTGAGGAGGGCCTGTTTTTAGGCTTTTTATCTCTTGTGCTGCACTTAGTTCTATCTGCAGCTTACATATAGTTTCCCTCAGGTCCTTCAATTCCCCACTGACTTCCTTCCATGCCTTAGCAATCATCTCCATGAATGACTCGTCCAGTCCCTCTCCTCTAGCTTCATTCTGTTGTCTTACCATCCCGCTTGACCTGTGTGTGTGTGTGTGTGTGTGTGTGTGTGTGTGTGTGTGTGTGTGTGTGTGTGTGTGTGTGTGTGTGTGTGTGTGTGTGTGTGTGTGTGTGTGTGTGTGTGTGTGTATGTGTGTGTGTGTGTGTGTGTGTGTGTGTGTGTGTGTGTGTGTGTGTGTGTGTGTGTGTGTGTGTGTGTGTGTGTGTGTGTGTATGTGTGTGTGTGTGTGTGTGTGTGTGTGTGTGTGTGTGTGTGTGTGTGTGTGTGTGTGTGTGTGTGTGTGTGTGTGTGTGTGTGTGTGTGTGTGTGTGTGAGTGTGTGTGTGAGTGTGTACTCACCTATTTGTGCTTGCGGGGGTTGAGCTTTGGCTCTTTGGTCCCGCCTCTCAACTGTCAATCAACTGGTGTAGAGATTCCTGAGCCTACTGGGCTCTATCATATCTACACTTGAAACTGTGTATGGAGTCAGCTTCCACCACATCACTTAATAATGCATTCCATTTGTCAACCACTCTGACACTAAATATGTTCTTTCTAATATCTCTGTGGCTCATTTGGGCTCTCAGTTTCCACCTGTGTCCCCTAGTGCGTTTTCCCCTTGTGTTAAATAACCTGTCTTTATCTACCCTGTCGATTCCCTTGAGAATCTTGAATGTGGTGATCATGTCCCCCCTAACTCTTCTGGCTTCCAACGAAGTGAGGTTTAATTTCCGTAGCCTCTCCTCGTAGCTCATACCTCTCAGCTCGGGTACTAGTCTGGTGGCAAACCTTTAAACGTTGTTTCATTGCTTTCTTCAGGGGGCTTTCAAACCCATCGAAGTACGTTGTCACCAGGATGTCCTGGTGCTTGTTCTCCGCTGGTTTGAGAAGTTCCTCCCTGGTTGTGTGTGTGTGTGTGTGTGTGTATTCACCTAGTTGTGTTTGCGGGGGTTGAGCTTTGTTCTTTCGGCCCGCCTCTCAACTCTCAATCAACTGTTTACTAACTACTTTTTTTTTGCTTTGTTTTTCCCCCTCCTCCCCACACGCACACCCCAGGAAGCAGCCCGTGACAGCTGACTAACTCCCAGGTACCTATTTACTGCTAGGTAACAGGGGCATTCAGGGTGAAATAAACTTTGCCCATTTGTTTCTGCCTGGTGTGGGAATCGAGCCCACGCCACAGAATTACGAGTCCTGTGCGCTATCCACCAGGCTACCAGACCCCAGACCCCTGTGTGTGTGTAATTACCTAAGTGTAGTTACAGGATGAGAGCTACGCTCGTGGTGTCCCGTCTTCCCAGCACTCTTTTGTCATATAACGCTTTGAAACTACTGACGGTCTTGGCCTCCACCACCTTCTCACTTAACTTGTTCCAACCGTCTACCACTCTGTTTGCGAAAGTGAATTTTCTTATATTTCTTCGGCATCTGTGATTAGCTAGTTTATATCTATGACCTCTTGTTCTTAAAGTTCTAGGTCTCAGGAAATCATCCTTATCGATTTTATCAATTCCTGTTACTATTTTGTATGTAGTGATCATATCAACTCTTTTTATTCTGTCTTCTAGTTCTGGCATATTTAATGCCTCTAACCTCTCCTTGTAGCTCTTGCCCTTCAGTTCTGGGAGCCACTTAGTAGCATGTCTTTGTATCTTTTCCAGTTTGTTGATGTGCTTCTTAAGATATGGGCACCACACAACCGCTGCATATTCTAGCTTTGGCCTAACAAAAGTCGTGAACAATTTCTTTAGTATATCGCCATCCATGTATTTAAAAGCAATTCTGAAGTTAGAAAGCATGGCATAGGCTCCTCTCACAATATTCTTTATGTGGTCCTCAGGTGATAGTTTTCTATCTAGAACCACTCCTAGATCTCTTTCTTTATCAGAATTCTTTAACGATTTCTCACATAATATATAGGTTGTGTGAGGTCTATTTTCTCCTATTCCACATTCCATAACATGGCATTTATTAACATTAAATTCCATTTGCCAAGTGGTGCTCCATATACTTATTTTGTCCAGGTCACCTTGAAGGGCCTGACAATCATCTACGTTTCTTATCCTTCCTATTATCTTAGCATCATACCTTACCTTACCTTGAGGTTACCTTGAGGTGCTTCCGGGGCTTAGCGTCCCAGCGGCCCGGTCGTCGACCAGGCCTCCTGGTTGCTGGACTGATCAACCAGGCTGTTGGACGCGGCTGCTTGCAGCCTGACGTATGAGTCACAGCCTGGTTGATCAGGTATCCTTTGGAGGTGCTTATCCAGTTCTCTCTTGAACACTGGGGAGTGCCAATCTTGAGGGGATTGCCAGTTATGCCTCTTATGTAGCGGAAGCGTGTTGAACAGTCTCGGGCCTCTGATGTTGATAGAGTTCTCTGTCAGAGTACCTGTTGCACCTCTGCTTTTCGACGGGGGGTATTCTACACATCCTGTCATGTCTTCTGGTCTCATGTGATGTTATTTCTGTGTGCAGGTTTGGGACCAGCCCCTCTAATATTTTCCACGTGTAAATTATTATGTATCTCTCCCGCCTGCTCTCAAGGGAGTACAGATTTAGGCTCTTTAGTCGGTCCCAATAGTTTAGATGTTTTACTGAGTGGATTCTAGCAGTAAAGGAACTCTGCACGCTCTCCAGGTCAGCAATTTCTCCAGCTTTGAAAGGGGCTGTCATTGTGCAGCAGTACTCCACTCTAGAGAGCACAAGCGTTTTGAAAAGTATCATCATCGGTATAGCATCACTAGTGTGAAAAGTTCTTGTTATCAAACCTGTCATTTTTCTTGCAGTTGTGACGGATATTTTATTGTGTTCTTTAAAGGTAAGGTCTTCCGACATGAGTACACCCAGATCCTTTACATTGCCTTTTCGTTCTATGTTATGATTTGCCTGAGTTTTGTACGTGGTTTCCGTTTTTATATTTTCATTTTTTCCATAGCGCATGAGCTGGAACTTATCTTCGTTAAACACCATATTATTTTCTGTAGCCCATAGAAAGACCTGATCTACATCTGACTGGAGGTTTGCCGTGTCCTCTATGTTGCCTACTCTCATGAAGATCCTAGTGTCATCTGCAAAGGATGATACAGTGCTATAGGTTGTGTTCTTGTCTATGTCCGATATGAGGATGAGAAAAAGTACTGGAGCAAGCACAGTACCCTGGGGGACTGAGCTCTTCACAGTTGATGGGCTGGATTTTATTTTGTTGACTATTACACACTGGGTTCTGTTGGTCAGGAAATTGTAGATCCATCTGCCTATTTTTCCGGTAATTCCTTTTGAGCGCATTTTTATGTGCAATAACACCATGGTCAAATTTATCAAAAGCTTTTGCGAAATCTGTGTAAATTACATCAGCGTTTTGTTTGTCTTCCATAGCATCTAATGCCATATCATAGTGGTCCAGCAACTGCGACAGGCAAGAGCGCCCTGTTCTGAAACCATGTTGTCCGGGGTTATGGAAATGCTGTGATTCCATGTATTTTGTGATCTTACTTCTTAGCACTCTCTCAAAAAATTTTATGATGTGCGATGTTAGTGCTATCGGTCTGCAATTTTTTGCCTCTGCCTTATTTCCTCTTTTATGAAGTGGTGCTATCTCTGCTGTTTTTAGTATATCAGGAATAACACCAGTATCTAGGCTTTGTCTCCACAGAATGTGGAGGGCCTGCGATAGTGGGTTTTTTTACAGTTCTTCATGAATATGGAGTTCCAAGAATCCGGGCCTGGTGCAGAGTGCATAGCATACTGTTTATGGCTTCTTCAAAATCCAGTGGGGATAGGGTGACGTCTGATGTATGATTTGATGTTGGTATCATATCCATGACAAATTCATTTGGGTTATCAATCTTTATTGCGTTTAATGGCTCGCTGAAAACCGAGTCGTACTGCTTCCTCAGTAGCTCGCTCATTTCTTTGTTGTCATCGGTGGAAGTTCCATCTCCCTTTCGCAAGGAGCCCGATACTAGATGTGGTTTTTTATCTTGATTTTGCATAGGAGAAAAAATATTTCGGATTTCTTTCAATTTCACTGATGGCCTTTTGCTCTCTTTGCCTCTCCTGGGTTTTGTATGATTCTTGTAGCTTGTGATCAATTGTTTCTATTTCTCTACCTAACCTTCTTCGCCGTTCTTGAGATAGGGTGCGACTCTCAAGTTGTTCCGCGATTCGTTTGCTGCGCCTATATAGGGAACGACGTTCCCGTTCCAATCTGTATCTCTTCCTCTTTTTTCTTAGGGGTATGCGGTTTGAGCATATTTCTAGTGCTACTGAGCTTATTTTTTCCAGGCACTGGTTCAGGTTTGCATTTTCTAGCTGTTCTTCCCAGATTATTTCTGTGAAGTCCTGGTTTATTTGCTCCCAGTTTATCTGTTTATTACTGAAGTTGAATTTGCTGAAATCTCCTCCACCGGGAGTCTGGACTGGTTTTGAAGGTCTACTATCCCATGGTTGTCATAACTTCAATTAAGTTGTGATCTGAGTAACAGGTATTTGTAATCATTATGTTCCTGATCAATTCATCATTATTAGTGAAAATGAGGTCCAGCGTGTTCTCCTTCCTAGTTGGTTCTACTATTTGCTGGTTTAAGGCAAACCTGTCGCACATCCGTAGCAGGTCATTTGCATGTGCCTGTTCATTTAGGCTACTTCCTGGTATTCTTTCTGATATTACTGTGTTAGCCAGGTGCTTCCATTTCAGGTGCCGTAGGTTGAAGTCCCCAAGCAGGATGATGTTCGGAGCTGGTTTGTGAGGTTTTCCAAGCAGTGTTCTATTTTCATTAGTTGGTCTTTAAACTGCTGAGGGTTTGCCTCCGGTGACTTATATACAAGGACAATAACTACATTTAGAATCTCTATTTTGATTATCAGCACTTCCACGATATCATTTGAGGTGTTTAGCAGCTCAGTACAGATGAGTGTGTCTTTGATGTAGAGGCTGACCTCTACAGATGTTTACAGGCTGACCTGTTTTCAGATGTGTATATCACATCTGAAAACATTGTACTTTGAGATACATATTTCACCAACATGGTAGTCCTTTGTGTGGGTTTCTGTTAGGGCTGCAAACACTGCATTTGCCTCATGAAGGAGATCATCTATTTTGGTCATCAGCAAACATGTTCATATAATTCTGTATACCAACTGGCAGATCATTAATGTAGACAATAAACATCACTGGTGCAACAACTGAACCCTGTGGTACTTCACTTGTGACATTTCTCCAGTCCGATACATTGTCTCTGATCACTGCCTTCATTTTTCTATCAGTCAGAAAATTTTTCATCTATGTTAGAAGCATACCTGTCACCCCTCCAATATTTTCCAGTTTCCAGAACAACCTCTTATGTGGAACTCTATCGAAAGCCTTTTTTTAGGTCCAGATAGATGCAGTCAACCCAACCATCTCTTTCCTGTAAAATCTCTGTTGCTCGATCATCGAAATTGAGTAAATTCGATACACAGGATCTTCCTTATCGAAAACCATACTGTCTGTCTGATATTATATCATTTCTCTCCAGGTGTTCTACCCATTTAGTTTTAATTATTTTTTCCAATATTTTGACTATTACACTTGTCAATAATACCGGTCAATAATTAAGGGGGTCTTCCCTTTTCCACTTTTGTAGATTGAAACTATGTTAACCTGTTTCCACACATCAGCTTCAACTCCTGTAAACAGGGATGCCTGAAAAATCAGTTGAAGAGGAATGCTGAGCTCAGGTGCACATTCTCTCAGAACCAATGGTGAAACTCCATCTGGACCAACTGCTTTGTTCTTATTTAGCTCCTTGAGCATTTTTTCCACTTCATCTCTAGACGCCTCTATGTGCTCTATGTTGTTCTTTGGAATTCTTATTGTATTTGGTTCCCTGAAGATTTCATTTTGTACAAACACACTTTGGAACTTTTCGTTTAATGTTTCACACATTTCCTTTTCATTTTCCGTGAATCTATTTCCCATTTTCAACCTCTGAATATTATCCTTTACCTGCAATTTGTTGTTTATGAATTTATTGAATAGACCTGGTTCTGTTTTACATTTGTCTGCAATCCCTTTCTCAAAATTTCTTTCTGCCTCTCTCCTCACTGCCGTGTAGTTGTTTCTCGCATCTTTGTATCGCTGGTATGTTTGGGGGTTTGGCCTCTTCCTGTATTGTTTCCATTTTTGTCTTTTGGTCTCTGGCCCTCTATTACTTTCTGTTTGATGTGTGTGTGTATGTAATTACCTAAGTGTAATTACCTAAGTGTAGTTACAGGATGAGAGCTATGCTCGTGGTGTCCCGTCTTCCCAGCACTCTTTGTCATATAACGCTTTGAAACTACTGACGGTCTTGGCCTCCACCACCTTCTCACCTAACTTGTTCCAACCGTCTACCACTCTGTTTGCGAAAGTGAATTTTCTTATAATTCTTAGGCATCTGTGTTTAGCTAGTTTAAACCTATGACCTCTTGTTCTTAAAGTTCCAGGTCTCAGGAAATCTTCCCTATCGATTTTATCAATTCCTGTAACTATTTTGTATGTAGTGATCATATCACCTCTTTTTCTTCTGTCTTCAAGTTTTGGCATATTTAATGCCTCTAACCTTTCCTTGTAGCTCTTGCCCTTCAGTTCTGGGAGCCACTTAGTAGCATGTCTTTGCACCTTTTCCAGTTTGTTGATGTGCTTCTTAAGATATGTGTGAGGGAATGAAGATTCCCTCAGCTAGTTTCCCTAGTTTTCTAGATTAGGCTAGTCGTTCTAGGGACTCTAGTCAAGAAGTTTTCAAACGATCATACACTTGTGGGGTGTTGGATGAAAGCTCATGGCAAGGGGCCATCTGGGTGGTTTTGGAAAAGTTGTTCAATGTCAACCAATATTGTTTGACTAGTTGTATATGAAAAGTGCTGAAATTGTCCCAAGTTTCAGTACTGCAGCGTAAATAGAAAGGGAGATTTTTTTTCAACGTTTTTTACACATTTTCAAGTCTATATTTCAGAACACACGTTTCAGATATAATTATTCTGTGACACTTTTCTGACACATTAGCATATAATAAAGGATTGCTAGATTGAGAGTTTCCAAAACATCTTTAGTTTTCCTAATACAAATGTTCAAAGTTCCCCAAAAAAATTATCCAAATTTTTATTGCTATTATAAAATCAATAAATGAACTTAGAGGAAAATGCTCTCTAGCAAATGTAGAGACATGCCCTTCACATATACTGTGTAAGTTTCATGTAAACTGATTAAAAAATGAAACAGTTTTGTAAACGTTTGTGTCAATTGAAAAAAAAAAAATGAATAAAGTCTAAGGTTCTAAAATCTGTGGCTGAGGTTGACATCAACCAATTTTCTCCAAAATTGGCATCCTTACAGATAGGCTTACGTACAGTCAGGTGTGTCAGTTTGATGCAAATCGCCCAAAAAAATACAAAAAAAAATGAAAAAAAAAATAAAAAATACATTTTTTTTCTTAATTTTTTTCCAATTAAACTAATTATAATATTTGTTTAATATATGCTATTGTGATAGCAAAGAGTCATAGCTATGATTTCAGTTGACACTTTTGATTGATAATCGATTTTGACCATTTTGGCCTAATTTTCACAACTACTTCAATATTTTTTTTCTCCCTTCCTATTTATGCTACGATGCTGAAACTTGGACCAGATGAAACACTTTTCATATAGAACTTGTCAAAAAAGTTTGATTGAAATCGAACGAGTTTTCATTTATTGCATTTTTAGAACCAGATGCCCTTAAGGACTATCATTTAAGACTAATTAGAAGTCTGTGATTACTCTGTAAAGAGAGTTACAGAGTTTTTCCTGTTTCTGTGAAAATAGGATGGGTGTTGAGAGGGAGTGGTATGTGTAGGTACTTGACTCAACGGTTTTTAGGGGTGGTGGGGACAGAGGGGTGAACGTCGCCCCCCCCCCCCCCCCACTATGTGAGACATTGCGCCACTGGCTTTAGGCCTCCCCCTCCTTGTGACGTCACAGGACGCCGTAGGGCGAGGTCGTCTGTGATTGGTTTAGGCACCTCTGCTCCTAGCTGAGTTTTGGTGCGTGCAGCTGTGATTGGGAGTGGCACGAGGAAACAGTGTCGGCTTAGTGCTGATTGGTCCAGACAAGGTAGGGGGGAGAGATGGGCATTTTGAGTTTCCCCTCGCAGCCATAGAGTCAGTTTGAGCTGGGGCGGCAAGCTGGAAAGGTGACTTTGGGTGGCAGCCTGCCACCTACACCCCGTTAATTGCTGTGTCATCCTGATTACGCATCGTGCATGGCACTCCTGCCATCCTGGGTTCTGTCAAGGCCCAATTTGCGTGAAATTGGGGCCGATGAGTACCGCAGGAGCGGTAACAAACTAGGAGACAGTTACAGTGTTAACCTATGAGGCAGCTGGCCTCATGGTGTATAAGATTGATCCCTCATGTCTGAGTATCCTGTCTAGTGTTAATGGACATTGGACAATTGGTGGAATATGGGCAGTGTAATTGTGAAGTGATATTACAGGCCCCTGTTGGACTTTGAATTCCACCTTGTTGGGTCCGCCATGTGGTGACGCCACCGGCTACCTTGGCCAGCCGCCCAGCAGGCCACCCCGGCCAAACCCCACCCCACCCCGCGTGCCAGCTCAGCGGGTGGGGCTCTGTGACGTCACGTGCTACCCGTGGCCACCCCCTTACGGCCACGAGGTGGCCACACGCCTGGCCACTTTCCCTGGACATTCTAGGGCCACACCTAATCGACGCACGAGGAGCGAGCTAGGTGTTTACAGCCAGAGAGGTAGTGACCAGGGAAATGTATGTGTTGAGGATTTAAAGAAATGTGAGTACAATAATCCTAGTGTAACAGTGTCTCAGGACTCGTGGAAATTCCGGTAAAAGCTGTGTTGTCCCTCAGCCCTGCCAGGCTAGGGAAGCAGCTGAGAGATAGCTGTCTGTAGCACGTCCAGGTGACTGGTAGGGCGGTACCTCGAGATGGATGTTGTACACGGTACCACACTGTAGATATATAGTTATACTGTAGATATATAGTTATATATAAGTGTGTAGACTGACTTGAGTTATGTAACCGGTCAGTGTAAAGATCAACCATATAAATGATCCAGTCTGTCGATTCCATATAATCGTTCAGATTTGATTAATGACATAATCATATATTGTTATATCATTGTATTGCATGTTAATTATATCATTGCAGAGGTAGGCAGGCCAGAGTTGCAGTGATGTCAGTGGATACCCTGAGGTCTGTGTTGTTAGGGATACATTTATCTGGTGATATAATTTTCATTGATTATGTGAATGCCATTTCTACGTGTTCATTTGCATGTTTTATGTACTGTGTTGTGTGGCGAGTCAGTAGATGAGATTGCTGACTGATTGCCTAATGATGTCATTAGCATGGGGGGTATGCTGACGGCATCATTATCTGTAGGTTTGGGCAGTGTTGTTATCAGGTATACAATATTACTTCCCTAGGAACTGTGTTGAGGCTTTAAGGGGCCTCTTTGATTATTCAGGGGAATTCACAGTACTTAATGAGAACAAGCAATTGATTTGTTAATTGCCTAATTAAGAGAATTAGTGCCAGGTGTCCGCGTAGCAACGGTGCTTTATATTAACGTAAATTGTCTTGCTGAAGTAGTCCCTTGCAACGGTTGCAAGATAAGGGGGGGCGGTAACATTGGTATACTCTTGTTGTTGCACAACTGTGTGTCATTACTGTGTGGGCACAGTAATTAACGAGTTGCAGTAGCCACAACCGTATGTGGGCAGTGCATTTATGTTGTTATGCATGCCAGGATAAGTGTGACCTATGTAACACTGGGGTTACTTTGTTTCTTTAAGTTGTGTTGAGGACTTAAGGATTCAGTGAGTGAATTAGAGTAATTAACTGGATAAGGGGTGCACATTAATTGTTGCGTGAGTGAGAGCTGTTATAGGAGAACAGTATTGAGCTTGTGTGAGATACGTTTCGGGTGCAATTAATTATCCGTGTGACAACTAATTGACCACTCTAGCTAATTATGTAATTAGCCTTCTCATCATGAATTCACATAGTGGGAGAGGATCTGTCAGTATTTGTGTTAACGTAATTTGCTGGGGACTAATTACCTTTCTAGGGTATAGCAATTAGTGGCTCATGATAACTAGTGGAGTAATTAATGTCTGGGGTCTTGAGGACTCAGATGACTCAATAAAGCGAGGTCATGGAGCTAGCATAAATCATTATATTAATCATATCCTGTCTGAGGACAGCGGATTAAGATGCACTTATGTTAATTAGGGGAGTAATTAACTCCTCCCCCCCGTGAATTCACAGTGTTTGATGAGACCTGCTTAGGCAATGCGGAGTGAGACATATTTATGTATGATTAATTATCGGTCCTGGTGACAATTAATTAATTGCTCAGAGTTAATTAGGGTAATTAACACTCATTAAAGTAAATTTTGACACAGACTGTTGAGAAGCTACCAAGTTAGGGTAGGCTCAGTTAGCGTAACTCAATTGGGATGTAATTAGTAGTCCGTTTGACCTTAATTAAGAATTACTCACTGAATACTTGCAAGGAGTCAAGTGTGATGAAATATAAGAGAGTTTTGAGTTATTGTTAACAAGATGACTTGTGTTAAGAGAGACAAGTGTTAATGATTAACGTAGAGTACCATCATGTTGTTGTCTATGAGAGACAATTGTTTGTGATTAACATAGTACTTTGTTGCTGACTGCTGTGATCAGTCAATTAACGTAATTAATCACATAATCAATTTTGTAATTGATTAAGGCAATTTCTTTGGTTATCGTCTGGTGACGAGAGTAAAGTAACTTAGGGATTGCTGGAGCTGTATCCTAGAATCCCACCTTGCCTGACTTTGTTTACTGTTTACAGTGCAACTTCTTGTAGGGAGTTGCAAAGAGTGTTCACATTGGTTGTGATAGAGGAAGTCACTGTTGGACTACCCGCCTAGTTACAGGGGTCACTCCTGTTTGGAAGGAGGACCTTTAAGCTTGTGATTATAGTATCTGTTACCGTGAAGCCGTGACAATATTGATTGCTAGCTGCGTCCTCAGTGGGCATCCGTCATTGTTCAGTTAGTTCACTGGTCAGCCCGAAGTGTCAGCAAGATGGAGACTGCTGTCGTTTCTCGAGGGGCTGCTGAATAGCTGTGTTCAAATTGCCACTGGATGGACATTAGAGTAACGAGGCACTCTCTGTGGTGTAACTTAGTCTGATATTTTTTTTTATTTGCAATATTGCGTCATCAGTGGGCACACCTGTGTTCAGGTTAGTTCAGTATGCAGCCGCACAGCAAGGGTTGCTATTTAGCTGTTTGTTATTGTGCCACTGGATGAACATTAACGTAATGTAAACTCGGTAATGTAGTAGTTTAGTCTCTTGTTATTAATAAATTGTTATGTTATAGAAAACGGTCTTTGATGTCAACCCTTCAACCATTCTTTTCCACCCATGTTCTGGTTTATACGATCGAATGTTGAGGTGATCTTTTGATATGACGGCTGTCATTGGGAATTAGAATTCCAATTCATAGTGCCACATCACATATTAATATTTGATTGTGAGAACCTGTCGGTTACCCTTTATTAGCTTTAACGTCCTGTTTAACTAGGAGGAGCCAGCGGCCTATTGTGGACAGGTTTTCACCCATAGTGGTGGAGGCCTGGCGGTTTGCTCCCGCTTTTCCTTTTTCTATTGGACTCATGCTTAACTGCTGTGAGCAGACTTTAAACTTGTAGTCCACCTCCTAAGGGAGGTAGGCGTAGAAAAAATCTCACAATATGGGCACCACACAACCGCTGCATATTCTAGCTTTGGCCTAACAAAAGTCGTGAACAATTTCTTTAGTATATCGCCATCCATGTATTTAAAAGCAATTCTTAAGTTAGAAAGTGTGGCATAGGCTCCTCGCACAATATTCTTTATGTGGTCCTCAGGTGATAGTTTTCTATCTAGAACCACCCCTAGATCTCTTTCTTTATGAGAATTCTTTAAAGATTTCTCACATAATATATAGATTGTGTGAGGTCTATGTTCTCCTATTCCTCATTCCATAACATGGCATCTATTAACATAAAATTCCATTTGCCAAGTGGTGCTCCATATACTTATTTTGTCCAGGTCACCTTGAAGGGCATGACAATCATTTAAGTTTCTTATCCTTCCTATTATCTTAGCATCATCAGCAAACATGTTCATATAATTCTGTATACCAACTGGTAGATCATTTATGTAGACAATAAACATCACTGGTGCAAGAAATGAACCCTGTGGTACTCCACTTGTGACATTTCTCCAGTCCGTTACATTGCCTCTGATCACTGCCCTCATTTTTCTATCAGTCAGAAAATTTTTCATCCATGTTAGCAGCTTACCTGTCACCCCTCCAATATTTTCCAGTTTCCAGAACAACCTCTTATGTGGAACTCTGTCGAAAGCCTTTTTAGGTCTAGATAGATGCAGTCAACCCAACCATCTCTTTCCTGTAAAACTGAGTAAATTCGATACACAGGATCTTCCAGACCGAAAACCATAATGTCTGTCTGATATTATATCATTTCTCTCCAAGTGTTTTACCCATTTAGTTTTAATTATTTTTTCAAATTTTTTGACTATTACATTTGTCAATGATACCAGTCTATAATTAAGGGAGTCTTCCCTGCTTCCACTTTTGTAGATTGGAACTATGTTAGCCTTTTTCCACACATCAGCTACACCTCCTGTAAACAGGGATGCCTGAAAAATCAGTTGAAGAGGAATGCTGAGCTCAGGTGCACATTCTCTCAGAACCCATGGTGAAACTCCATCTGGACCAACTGCTTTGTTCTTATTTAGCTCCTTGAGCATTTTTTCCACTTCGTCTCTAGACACCTCTATGTGCTCTACGTTGTTCTCAGGAATTCTTATTGTATCTGGTTCCCTGAAGATTTCATTTTGTACAAACACACTTTGGAACTTTTCGTTTAATGTTTCACACATTTCCTTTTCATTTTCCATGAATCTATTTCCCATTTTCAACATCTGAATATTATCCTTTACCTGCAATTTGTTGTTTATGAATTTATTGAATAGACCTGGTTCTGTTTTACATTTGTCTGCAACCCCTTTCTCAAAATTTCTTTCTGCCTCTCTCCTCACTGCCGTGTAGTTGTTTCTCGCATCTTTGTATCGCTGGTATGTTTGGGGGTTTGGCCTCTTCCTGTATTGATTCCATGTCTTGTGTCTTTTGGTCTCTGGCCCTCTCGCAATTTCTGTTGAACCAATCCTGTTTCCTAGTTCTGCATCTCTGTTTTGGTATAAATTTTTTTGTTCCTTTATCATATATTTCACCAAACTTGGCATACATCTCATTCACTTCCTTGCCTAGCAACAAGTCTGTCCAATTATACTCACTAAAAAAATTTCTAAGGTTGCCATAATGTCCTCTCCTAAAGTCAGTTTTTTCAATTGCATCAACCTTCATATTTTCTTCCAGATTATAATGCATTGCATACTTTATTCCCAAAAAGACATGGTCACTTTTACCCAAGGGAGGAAGGTACTGAATGTCAAATATTTCTTCCTCCTTCCTGGTAAATATCAAATCTATCATGGAGGGAACGTCCCCTTCCCTCATCCTCGTAGCTTGTTTAACATGTTGATACAAGAATGTTTCCAGGATGAGGTCTACAAATTTACAGGTCCAAAATTCTTCTCTTTTAGCTTCATATGCTTCCCAGTCTATGGATTTTAAGTTGAAGTCGCCGACTTCAACAGTCGTGAACTATTGTTATCCACTCTCGCTATGATCTCTCTCATTATTGTTATAAGACCTTCGCGTTTACTATCTAGCTCCTTTGACCATATGCTTCTATACGGTGGACTATATGTATTTATGATCATTAGTTTATCATCCTCATGGCAGATCTCTAGTGCTATTATGTCAACTTCTTGTGGATTGGCAGTCATTATTTCGTTCACCTTTAGGTGTTCTTTCACTAGCACAGCAACGCCACCGCCTTTCTTAATTTTTCTGTCCCGTCTCCAAATTGAGTAGCTCCTTGGGAATATGACCTCTTTTAAAATAACATCTTCAAGTTTTGTCTCTGTGAGTGCAACAATGTCTGGTGTCTGCAGCTGTATTACATCACTTAACTCCAGTATCTTCGATTTTACTCCATCTATGTTGGTGTATGCAATCTTCAGGAACTTGTTCCCCTTCTTATTTTTCCCTCCCCCTTTCTCTAATGATTTTGATGGTTTGCCTTTATGTACCACTGTACTGGCCTGCCTACCCCCTATCACTTTGTAGAAAAAAGAATTGATTTCTTCTTCATTCCTGCTCTCATTTAAACGTTTTGCCTCGGCGAGGTGTGTGCGTGTGTGTGGGAGAGGGAGAGAGGAGGGGAGAGGGAGATCGGGAAAGAAGGAGAGATAGAGAGAGTATGTGGGGAGTGGGAGTGGGGTGGGGAGTGTATTGGGTTAGTGAGATGGGGGGGGGGGGTAAGAGAGGGGGTGGATTATGAGTGGGGTTTTATCCCCTTTCCTCGAAAGGTGTTAATCCTTTCTAGCCTGACTGGACGTTTGTGCTTGTGTGTGTGTGTGTTTGTTTTTGCGTGTGCGTGAGTGTGTGCTTGCAAACGTACGTGTGCGTTCGTGCGTGTGTTACGGGGGTCCCGTAAATGTCAACCTCTTCCCAAAATGAGCCACTTTGAGATTTTAAATGTATATGATATACTGAACAAGAATTCAATACTATTTTACCTCACTCTGTACACCTGAAGAATTGAGCAGAGAGGGGTACCAACCTGTCAGCCTCCCGCTCACACAACCAGGTGAATAATTACCATGCTGGATGACGAAGTGATCCGTCGTCGCCTCCCACGTGGTGATTTACTAATCCAGTAGATTGGTGATGGCGGGGTTTCTCTATCTAACACAAATTTCTGGAGTCAGTCACTGTATCGGTGCGTCTGTTGTGTTACAGTTCACCAATTTACTGTACCACTGATCACTTGATCCAATATGTAAACAAAGCCTCCCGGGCCCTCTTACGTGGCCTGTCTGGTGAATTCACTGTTTAACACAAAGTTCTAGTGATAGCACTGTATTTTTCTTTCCTATTCGCGGCGGTTATACACTTTGTGATACCCCTAGATCTGTGATCCGTCACTGTAGCCTTAATTAACCCAAAAATATTGGCGTTTATCGAAGCATGTGACACCGCGACCCTCCATCAACGGCTCGGCTCGGTTGTGTATGTATGTATGTATGTATGTATGTATGTATGTATGTATGTATGTATGTATGTATGTATGTATGTATGTATGTATGTATGTATGTACTCACCTAATTGTGCTTGCGGGGGTTGAGCTTTGGCTCTTTGGTCCCGCCTCTCAACTGTCAATCAACTGATGTACAGGTTCCTGAGCCTACTGGGCTCTATCATATCTACACTTGAAACTGTGTATGGAGTCAGCCTCCACCACATCACTGCCTAATGCATTCCACCTGTTAACTACTCTGACACTGAAAAAGTTCTTTCTAACGTCTCTGTGGCTCATCTGGGTACTAAGTTTCCACCTGTGTCCCCCATGTATGTATGTATGTATGTATGTATGTATGTATGTATGTATGTATGTATGTATGTATGTATGTATGTATGTATGTATGTATGTATGTATGTATGTTTGTTTGTATGTAAGTATGTATGTATGTATGTATGTATGTATGTATGTATGTATGTATGTATGTATGTATGTATGTATGTATGTATGTATGTATGTATGTATGTATGTAAGTATGTATGTATGTATGTATGTATGTATGTATGTATGTATGTATGTATGTATGTATGTATGTATGTATGTATGTTTGTTTGTATGTATGTATGTATGTATGTATGTATGTATGTATGTATGTATGTATGTATGTATGTATGTATGTATGTTTGTTTGTATGTAAGTATGTATGTATGTATGTATGTATGTATGTATGTATGTATGTATGTATGTATGTATGTATGTATGTATGTATGTATGTATGTATGTATGTATGTATGTATGAATGTATGTGAGTATGTATGTATGTATGTATGTATGAATGTATGTGAGTATGTATTCCCAATCACGTTAAAGACTGCCCCTTTGTTGGGGTTTTCTATTTTGCTTTCACGACTGCAATGTGTACGTCGCCAATGTACATGTGGCAGACGCTTCACGAAGCTGTCTGAATCAGCAGAGAAAATACGAGAGCAACGATACAGTGCCTGGGAGCAAGGTCGAGTTAGAGTCCTTGAGGGTCTCTTCTCAGACTAGCGTCACCTGGTCCTGCTCCACGTTGATCGTTGGAATCTCCTCAATGATTGAAACACTTTAAGGGACTCCTAGGGTCCTCATCACATTCATAGATTAGTGAATTAGGCAACTCGGTGTTGGAGACACCTGGAGCTGAAGGCTTGAGTAAATAGTTGGCAGTATTCAGAAGTGGTTCAACGGAAACACCGCATAAAGCTTAACAGTAGTTTATTTACTAACTTAACCACTAATACACAGGGTGCTTGATTTAGTTTAGATTGGCGTCAGAAAGGCTATGGGTGCATTAGCGAGACTCTTGACGTCTGGCTAACCGATTCGGATCCACTCGTGGAGAAACACCTAACTTAACATAGTTGACAGCCAGTCATTAACACAGCAATCTAATTGCCGGTATGCAAAGGGACCACAAGAGTTCCAACCGGATACTCGGGTAATGATGATATGCAATAAACACAATGGAACTGACAATGGGACAGGCAATAACATGCACAATAATAATGTCACACAATAACTAAATGTGTGGTGTATGTGAAGCTCACATTCACAGACGAGTGTAATGTGATACCCCACACAGATAAACACGCATACACCGTCGGGTGTCTTCACCTATAACCTGTGTCAGGTATGCATAGGTGAGAAGTGTGGTTGATCCCTCAGATCAACACAGACAGAAACAATAAAACAATGACAAGATCTTGTACTTACAGGTATGGCTACCTCTCTTATTGACTCACTCACTCAGGCACATTGATGCAAGAACTCGTAGGTGGCCTGACAGCTGCTTCTGCTCGTCACGACGTGAGACCATTGACGACAAGGCTTTCCCACAAACCGTTCTTGAAACAGAGATACTCGCAGGAGGGCGCGCTGTATGTCAGACACACGCATACACTTTTGATGGCATTAGCGGTGAGCAAGGGTGGTATCGTCTCGTAGTGTGAGGCAAGGCGGCGGCGGCTGGCGGCTCGAGGTACCGAGGTACTGAGGTACTAGCTACACTCTCTAGACAGTGGCGGCCGGTGGTTATATGGTACCATGCGGTACACTGTGGTACAGATACACTGTGGTAAAAGTCACACACAGATTACTTAGGCGGCGGCACTGCCTTAGTTCACTCTAGGTCACTCACAGATGGCCTTAATTTGTCACCAGGGTTACCTGATACAAGTCTGTTTCGCTCTGGTGATTTGTCACTAGGCTTCTAAACAATATAGTCACAGTCCCGATTCCAGGCGAGCGTTGGTATATCGAAAAGACGCTGAGTTTAACCTAACGGTGAGGAATGGACGGTGTTCTTCTGTCTATTGGCCCATAGACAGAACAGGACACGTCCTCTATGCATGGGCTCCCTCACGTGAATGCTCTTGCCACCGGCTGTAGGGCATCTCGTGGGACACACACTAGGGATTACAATTGACCAATGGCATTGCAGCAAAAGTGCAGGAACCAATCATATTGATCGTTCTCTGATCAGTAGCAGAGGTGACGTCATGAACACGTCATGACCACGTCACAGTTGTTATTCCCCATCACGCCGGTTGAGGCTGACCCCAGAGGTCACATCTGTCGCTTGAGCTGGCGTCTCCTCTCCCTCTCTCACGCCTGGCACCTCCTGTGTTCTCACTGACCCTGTGGCAAGTATGTTTAACTTCCCTGTATCTACTTCCTGCCTGGACATACGGCGGCCTTCGTATTATAAACGTATTCCTGGTTAAGTGGGCATCCTGGAGGTACCCAACATGACAGTTTACTATCCAGGGTTAACAGAGATAGGGCTTGTGCACGAGGATCGGTGCACTGTGCACTGCAATCAGCCATTCAAGTCAGCTGTGGGATAATCATGAGAGACCATCCTCTTACATCCCCGTCCCCCCCCCCCCCCCAAACGAAAGACCGAGCTCCACAGAGTGGTGACTTGTCCTAACCTCTCACACCGCTGACACACGTGCACGTGGTGCGGCCGGGTCGAGCGGACCCCGTTTTCTATACTGCTAGGCGAAGCGGGTCCTCGTTTAGACTCCGTCTGTTAAGTGAGTAATTTCTTCAGTCACCGGATCATAAGTGGCTATCTGTTCAGGTCTTGAACAGGCACTGTGGCTGGACGTAGCTCCAGCTCTGGGCCGACTCAACGTCTCGAATCCCTGAGTGGCACTAGTCTGTCCAGTGCCTCTCTCCACCTGTGTCATGCCTGAAACATCAGAGACACACTGGGAACCAATTTCCGGTGATTCGCGTTGCATTTCCTCGCTCATGTTGTAACACCCGTGACCTCCCGCCCTTAAGAGTTCACACCCAGGGAAGCCTTCTCCAAGAGGTCAGCCCAGATGACCTCCGGTTCATCTTGTATATTAAAAAAATTCCTGGGTTAGTCTTAGTCAGCATAGTTTCAAGTATGTAATATTTCATGCAAGGGAATTAGACTCCAGATTCTTATGTGTAAACATCCCTGGATCTCCCCCTTTTGGCCAGGTCAGAGGTCAGTCACACATGTAATTAATAACTCCTCTCTTGAAGAGTGTATGGTGAATGTCAAACAAGCTTATTGAAATATTTCTTGAGTGTCTGTACACTCTTGGGGCAGGTAGTAACAGCAGATCTCCCCCCTCCCCCCTGTGGGGGTTGTATATAGAGGTCCTTTAGGGACTTAGGAGAGACAGAGTGCCGGACACTGGGGTCCAGAGAGGGCTGTGAAGAACACCTCAGCCAGGGAGAGACAGGTCTTAAGGTAATGTGTGTGATCTCTGAGGTTTTGTGCCATGTCCAAATTTATTAACTTTTTGCCAGTGTTAGAGTAGGATTTATAAGTGGTGATTGACATAATTTTGGTCTCAATAAACTCGTTAAATTTCCCGTCTGTGTCAATTGTTGAATCCTCTTAGCCTTTTGGATATAGTGGCTTACAACCGTTTTCATAATTAATGACAGTCATAGAAAGTACTCTCCAAGTCAAGCAATGTTTCTTGCCTCGTTGCTTGATATAGTCTCAATGGTCAAAGGCAGATGGTGGCAGCGTATTTAATCCTTGTGTTAGCATTTCCTTATTGGCAGTGTACCTTTGGTTCCGGTGTAACCATCCTATGTCAGCTCATAACAGTGTTATCAAGTGCAACCGATGAGGAAGTGTTACTCAGGATAAGTAGTGTTCCATTATAGTGGTGCATTTTAGTGGCGGTGTTACAATGTCTCCCTCGTTCGACGTCTCGTTAATCACCCCTGACCTACTCAACCAGTCAGCGCCTACGTTGTCTGCTTTCTTTATGTAAACCACGCAGAATGTGAACTTTTGAAGGAACAACATCCAGCGCATTATTCTAAGGGTTGCGTTTTTAAGCGTACCGATGTGGTTGACGGGTTGGTGATCTACTTGAAACGTAAAACGCCTACTGTAGAGATACTGTTAGAATTTCCTTACTCTCGCGACAGCAGCAAGGAGTTCCTTTTCTACAGTGGAGTACTTCTGCTCAGCATCGCTCAATTTACGACTGGAGTACGCAACTGGCCAAATTTCACCTTCGTACTCTTGCACGAGTACAGCACCAATACCTGTATTTGAGGCATCTGTCCGGAGGCTGTACTCCCTGGTAGAATCTGGTAGTCTAAGCATGGGTGCTTCAGTTAGTTTCTTCTTGAGCGTCGCGAATGCTGAGTTCTCCATTTCTGCCCAACGTACTCTAACAGGTGCATTCTTCTTGGTTAGGTTAGTTAGCGGAGTTGCTATGGACGTGAAATTGGGAATGAAAGTCCTGTAGTGCCCTGTAAGTCCCAGAAATGACTTAACCTGAGTCTTGGTGGCGGGTGGAGCGGGTTCACTGCTCAGGCAGCGGCCTGGTGAACCCTCCTCCTATCACGTGACCAAGGTACCTGACCTCCTTGCACCCCAACTCACACTTAGTGGGTTTTGCAACCATTCCTACTTCTTGTTGTCTTGCAAACACCTGCCTTAGCAAGCTCAGATGTTCAAACACCTGCCTTAGCAAGCTCAGATGTTCAAACACCTGCCTTAGCAAGCTCAGATGTTCAAACACCTGCCTTAGCAAGCTCAGATGTTCAAACACCTGCCTTAGCAAGCTCAGATGTTCAAACACCTGCCTTAGCAAGCTCAGATGTTCAAACACCTGCCTTAGCAAGCTCAGATGTTCAAACACATGCCTTAGCAAGCTCAGATGTTCTTCCCACGTAGCAGAGTGGATGAGCACATCGTCCACGATCACTTCTACTCCAGTAATTCCCCGCAATGCCTTGTGCATAGTTCTGTTGAACATGGTAGGGGCATTCACCAGTCCAAACGGGAGGACTGTGAACTGGGGGAGACCTTCGCTTGTTATGAAGGCAGTGCAGGGCTAACTGTCTTCATCTAATGGAATCTGCCAAAATCCTTTTGTCAGATCAAGCTTGGAGAAATAGCAGCTGGTACCTAACCTCGAGAAGATCTCATTTTGATTGAACATTGGATCAGCATCAAACTCTATGATGGAGTTTGTTACGACCCTCTCGGGACGCAACGGGGTTCTCACTCTGATGTTGTTAGAGTCAGATATATATATCCGTTCCCAAGCCAGTAGTGGCTATCAAGGGATGAGATCCGTGACGCAAGTAACTTAAAGGGAGTAGGGAAAGAAAGCTAAGAACTTAATATTATAATTTTCATCATCACCGATTAAATATATAAAATAAAAGAGTGCACAAGGGGGAGGGATATTAACACTTGACAAGGGGATTCTTCACAATGTAGTCTTCTGCTGAAGACTCTGGATCCAGAAGCTAGGCGCTGAGTCCTTGGTGCTTTCTTCGTGGCCACACAACGAATTCTTCAAAGAAGCTGAGCCTACCCTGGCCACAGGTCAGCCAAAACACATGTCCACTGGGGGCACCGCCGTGGAGGCCGTCAACCACACGTCCAGCTGGTCTGCTGGCAGGTTCTGAGCCAACAAGGCTGGTACGGCCACTCCACGAACGATAAAAGGGGAACGCCCTAGACAGGAGCCTCGTGTGACACCACAAATCACTCTCCTGTCTTCAGTACCCCAGTGGATGATCGTCTCCAACAGTCGGTCCCGGGTAAATCCTTTTACTGCCACTCCACTGGCAGGCTAACACACCACAGTGTTCTTCCGTGGGGACGACTTCACAACAGCTGCAGCAAGGTTCAAGGTATGGAGACTGGCTGCCTCGGGTAGACTGACTCCACTTCCATCACAGCAGTCCCAGGTCGGCTCTGTAAGCAGACACGTCATCAATAACTGGGACACTAAAACACCTCACTTACGGGCTCGGGCACAAACACCTGACGTATCCAGTCCATAGATGGCGCTGTCGTCGGAGCACCACCTCACCAGAGGTCAGTGGCGGCGGTGTAGAGTGCTGAACGGGACTGGAAACTGGCCCTCGTAGCTGATACACGGCATCCTCACCAGGTGTCGTCGTCCGTTTGGCGGGGGTTTCGGGAGCTGACCCACAGATGGCGTGGTCGTTACTGCTCCGTGCTCGGACGCTGGATCCGGGTTCGTAACAGAGTTCAACTTCCTAAAGTCGAGGCAGATGCGCACACCTCCCCCCAGGCTTCTTCACTAACACCATCGGGCTTGAGTACGGTGAGGTCGACTTCTCTATTACTCCCGCGTTAATCATAGATGCCAGTTCTTCTCTCATCTGTGGTATAAGGTGATGAGGAACAGGATATGATTTTGTTCATACCGCTTGCTGCTCTAGCAAAGGTATGCGGTAACCCTCTACCTTTGCTACTTTAGTGACGTCAGAGAGTACCTCCTTGTACTCTGCTACCAGTCGAGTAACCTGGTCTACTTGATCTTCAGACAGCTGAGCATCAACCGTAACATCTCGGTGTGTCTCTTGCTGCTGTTGATTGGAGAGACCTGGCTGACCTACCTCCTCGTCGGCGGTTATCACTGAGACACCGGCGATCGTTGCTGAGAGCAGTGGGTGGTCGAACTGCCATGTCGATATCGAGCCCCGTGGTCCTCTCCTGTTCTTACGACTTACACACTTCTTCGGCTTTATAGATCAATCTACAGGAGGGTCCTCGTAGCGTTTGAGCATGTCGATGTGGTACTTCTTCCTGGCACCATTGACGTCGAGCACGTAGTTTAACGAGTGCGAGCACTCCACACCAGCTGACTGAGGGCGGCTGTACTCTCCACTCTCCCCCGTTTTCTTTGAGGGTGGACTTGGGTAATCAGAGTTTTCCGGGACATTCCCCAATAAGAGTCCATATACAGCACGTTCCCTTTGAACGGCACGAATTTTACCTTTGATGTAAGGAGTGTCGACCCACACATACACCTCCTCCATCTCTTTAGCATAGCCGTTTGGGAATTTGACATAGATGTGTCTACCTGTCTCAGATCCTGACTTTACTAGGCTTTTTCTTACCATGTGAGTAGTGGCGCCTTTGTCACGGAAGATTTTCGCCGATTTTCCGTCCACCACCTCAAGGGTCCAAGCTAGTGGATCCTTTCCAACGTTGGGCTGTTTCTTACCACTTGAGCTCACACCTGCTATGTAACCTGAGTTCGGTTTTGCCTTGCAATCAGCTGCCCGATGACCCGGCTTACCACAGTTGTAACACTTGTACACATACTTGTTCGAGGAGTTTCCCTGCTCCCCCGACACACCAGTCTTAGGCTTAGCTTCCTCGCCAGTACCTGTAGCATGATGCTTCTCGTGCGGCTTCACCCCTTTCACCTGTCTCCTGGCCCCAGCCCACAGATCAGCTTGCTTGGCCATAGACATATTTAACACAATTTCTTGCTGTTTGAGCTTGACGCGCAGAGACGATTTGCATGCTTCTAAGAACTGTTCACGAATCATCAGTTGATAGAACTCCATGCTCCCAGGAGCAGTCTTCATGAGTTCACAGTAACGGTTTAGACTCGATTCTAACCGCTGTAACATTAGCACATATATCTCCCCTTTTTGCAATTGAGCCCTACGGAAATTCTCTAGCATCCGGTCTGCAGTGATGCCAAAACCGTTCAGCAGCGCTGTTGTCAATGCCTCATAATCTCCGCGCTGGTGCGGACCCAGACTGTGGTAGATGGTTAGTGCCCTATCCTTTAACATTGCACTAAGAGCGAGTAACCACTTTGATCTTTCCTACCCGCAATCAGCGGCGTGACCTTCGAAACGCTTCATGTATGCATCCATCGAGTCGCCCCTCTCATCGAAGTTAGCTAGTTTAGGTAGTTTGACAGTCTTCCCTTGTTCAACGTTAGTCTCTTTTGAACGATCACTTGTCTGGTCAATCTGTCTCGCTTGTAACTGCATGAGAGCTATGCGTTCAGTACTCTCTCTGTTCTGCTGATCAGTCCAGCGTTTGTTTTCTCTCTCTTGCTGATCAGTCCACAGTTTGCTTTCTCTGTCCTGCTGATCAGTCCAGAGTTTCAATAGCTTGCTCTGCAACTTTATTCCCTTCGAATCCCAACCCCTTAACCTGGTCGCGGTATTCCTTTAAGGTGAATAAGTGCGAGCCTGTAATACCTACACTTTGAGCTGGCGTCGTCCACAAGGACCTCTTGGGCAGCGATTCTTCCCCATAAAATCCCCTTAATGAAGTATTTACATGGCTAGATTCCCGTGTGACTCCGTTTTCTTCCGCAGCATTCGTGATTCTAGTGACATCATTCTCAGTGACGTCAAACACACAAAGGGGTCTCTACCTCCAAGTTGTCTCTCACTGGGGTCTCTCCCACTGTGTTATCTCTCACCGGGGTCTCAAAATCGATAGCCTCATCCAGTGTGATGAGACTCGTGCACGCCACCTCAGTACTACCCTGCATGTGTGCTTGTAGCATCCCCTCTTCCACGGCCCTCATGTACTGCTCCACTCGTTCCTTACACTCTTGCTCAGTAAGAGTGTCGAAGTCGTCAGATCTACGAGCGGCCAAGGCCAGGCGAAGATGCAGGTAGCGCTATTTGAACTTGAACTCTCCACACTCAGATATACTGGTGGTGTGTGTACCTAACCGGGCGTTAAACTTCCTCTGAATACTGCTCGTCACTTTTGAATTTTCAGGGAAATTTAAGTGCAAAACTTTATTCTACAACCCAGCTCATAGGTTCCAACTAAGCCAATCACATTGGGCGCCAGATGTGGAGGTTTTCTATTTTGCTTTCGCGGCTGCAATGCGTACGTCGCCAATGTACATGTGGCAGACGCTTCATGAAGCTGTCGGAATCAGCAGAGAAAATACAAGAGCAACCGTACAGGGCCTGGGAGCAAGGTCGAGTTAGTCCTTGAGGGTCTCTTCTCAGACTAGCCTCACCTGGTCCACGTTGATCGTTGGAATCTCCTCAATGATTTAACACTTTAAGTGGATAGAACTCTTCAACAGAAAACAAGGAAACTAGTATGACGTCATACGTCACCGCGCCGCTGTCTGCGCAGCTCCCCCCTCCCCGGGAGGGGGAAGGGGGAGCCCCAGACCTCCCACGCCGGCTATCCACCCATCAGTTCTGAGGCTGGATGTCAAAACACGCGAAAAACGCCGACCGGAGGGAGGGAGGGTTGCCGGGGAGCCTCCGGGTCTCACCCAGAAAATGGCGTTTCATTACATTCAACGCTGGTTTTCTGGGGGGAGCCCCGTCGGCTCCCCGGAGCTAACTACCCACAGAGGAAGGTCTAAAGGGACAAAACCGGGAGGCGGACACCACGCACCCCCCAAGGAGGCGAGACAACCGGCAGCAAACGCCAACCCAAGGCGCCACAGCCCCGAAAATCCCGGGAACAACACGAGAACCACGAGCAGCAAGGCTCCTGCACGAACACCAAAAATCCATGCCCGAAAGACTGCAAGGCCACGTCACCCAGACGGCAGCGAGAGCAGCGAAGCCACGAACGCCACAGGCATGAGGAAAGAACACAGGCAGCTTAGCCGCAAGAACACGGCTGACCACCCGGGACACTATCACCCGCGAACCGGGAAGAACAGAACCGGATCAACGCAAAACACGCTCCGGACCCAAACGCCGTGGCACACAAACAACAGCGGAGGGCCGCCACTGAACACAAAAACGACACACCCCGGGCCCGACCAACGAAGCACCAACAAACCCTGGACCCCTCCAGAACGCAGCAGCCCCACCCCGCGCCAGAAAAGATGGAGACTGCTGCCATCAAACAACCAAAACGCTAAAACCGAAGGAGCAAGAAAACTCAGCGACTCGACCCCCAGAGGCAAAGGCCCAAAGGAAAGAGCCGACGAAAAAACACACCGGAACCGAAGGGGCACTACCAACCAAGGAGAAGACAGAGCACGCTGACCAGAGACCAGGATGGTGCAAGCGGCGCACGAACAGGCCGGAGGTGAAACGACGCACAAGACAGCTGACTAACGGTGCAGAAGCAACACCAAGACTGAAAGCAAGCTGAAGCGGCTCCGCCCGCGCCGCACGAAAAGAGGCGACAGTATGTGGCAAGACGACGGCCCCCAACCCCCACTTGAAAACCAAGCCGAGAGTAAACCAAGCGAACAAGAATAACCACCTAAGAAGGGACAGGAAAAGGAAGGACCGCCAAAATACCCCATACTGCCGCCAAGAGAAGCACGCAGGTGGGACACCTACCACGAAGCCACCCGACCACCAACCTGAGGCGAGACCACGAGGCAGAACATAAGCAGCCCCGACAAGGCCCCCCCGAGCCCAGGAAAAGGCGGAGCCGCGAGAAGATCTCGGGCGCAACCACCGAAACCCAGGCGGCACAAGGAGATGGAACGTCTGCCGAACAGAAAAACTCCCCAAAGCATGCAAGCCCGCCAGGAGTTCAGAAACGACGGGTCCGACGCGAGACATCGCAAGACCCCCCCCCCCAAAAAAAAAAACAACAACCGGCAGGGCAAGCTAGGAAAACCAAAGAAGGCGGAAGGGTCGCCGCCAGAACAGGACCCGAACCAAGGGGCACGAACAACTGCAATAGACCGAGACAAAGAAGCACATCACAGGACACAGGCTGACCAACGCCTAAGAACACACGCAGAACATCCCTGCTGCAGAGGAGGCAGGAAGAAAGAGCAGAAGCACAAAAAACCCCAGGAGAACAACCAGGGGTGGACAATCAGGCAGGGACAAAAACCCCACGCAATCCCCAGGCACAAAACGGCAGCAAATTGCCACTCCACAACCGGACACAGGAACAAGGACACGCCACCGTGAAACACGGTACCAATGCACACGTGCAGCAGCAGCAACAGGCACCACTGCAACATGCAACATGTAAATAGCAACTCCCCTCTGCAAAGGCAGAGAACGGAGCAGGCAGACCCCAGACAGGGCCAACGGAGACACGACAAAACCCTGCAGGCCCAGAAACCTGCACCAGGCGACCGACGGCGGAGAAACCCCGCTCGATACCTGCTGGATGAGGTACTGGGAGCTCTTTTACACCTGAAGCCCGGCCCAAGGTCAGGCCAGACCGGCCAGAGGATGGCCCACCAGGCAGCTGCTAGGAGCAGTCCACCGGCCCACATACCCCCACAACCAGGACGGGCCGGAACTGCCATACGAAAACAGGCCAGTGCGCCCTGGAAGTCCACGGACGAACCAGCAAGAAGGCTTATGCTCGCAAGTAGGTCGTGTAACAAGCACAGACCACTGATGGTAATACAGTGTTCCCCAAAAGTGCCAACAGCACCACTGCACTCCACTGGTACTATCCCGCAAGTTCTACCAGATAGGCGGGACCCAAGAGCCAGAGCTCAAATCCTGCAAGCACAGCCAGGAGCCTTACCAGGTGAGTACAGAACCAACCCTACAACCCCCACACCTCACAACATTAAAAAAGGAGGATCCCCTGAATGACTCCAGCATGGGTTGGACATGCACATGAGGGGGACAGGAAGGGGTGATAAAGGGACAGTCACTGGTGTGCGAACGGTCTCAGTCGTACAAAAATATACCTAAATAAAGACAGGTATATAAACACCGCCGCATCCAGCGCCCGGCCAAAAGACGGCAGACCGCAGAAACTCACCTGGCGAATGGTGGCACGAACTTGACACGACTCAACCGTGCCCAGAAGAACTTGGGAGCACCGCCAGGTGAAGACGCCAGAGCCGGACCCTGCCGAACCCGCAGGAGAACAGGGAGAGGCGAAGGAGGCGGTCCACACCCATGACACAGGGAAAACCGCGGTGTCCTCCCCACAACTGGGAACCAGGACACCCCCGGCGCGCACGAGAAAAGTAGCCAAAAGAGGAAGCAGGAACAATAAAACCGGCCAAAGAAGCAAAGAGCCCAAAAAGGAACCCAACCGGGCGACAAGTAGCCCAACCGGGCGACAAGTAGCCCAACCGGGCGACAAGTAGCCCAACCGGGCGACAAGTAGCCCAACCGGGCGACAAGTAGCCCAACCGGGCGACAAGTAGCCCAACCGGGCGACAAGGAGCCCAACCGGGCGACAAGGAGCCCAACCGGGCGACAAGTAGCCCAACCGGGCGACAAGTAGCCCAACAGGGCGACAAGTAGCCCAACAGGGCGACAAGTACGAGGAGCCGACAGACGTTCCAATAATGCGGGAAGTAGCGAAAAACCTTCCCGTACCCTCGAGAACACAGAAGCCAACACTAGTCCCGAAGGCACACGAAGGCGCAGGCGCACCCGAGATCAGAAGTCACGCAGAACCCCATCGAACGGGGAAACATGACAAAAACACCGTCCCAAAAAAGGGGGGGGGAGGAAACATCCACCCACAGGACGGAACCAACCGGCTCAAAGGCCAAGGAACCGAGCCCGGGGAGGGGCCGACGTCCAACAGCACGTACGGCGAGTGAGGAAGAAAGACCCTACTCCGCGTAACCACAAGCCCTGCCTAGAGGGGGATAAAAACCCCCACGGGGTCTAACGGGGCCCAGGCCCCCCCAAGTCAGCCCCTCCCCAGCCCCGGGAACCTACACGACAGGCCCCAGGGCCGAGCCGTTCCCCCAAAGCCCCGGCCGTACCAGAAAACCAGGGCAGCCGTGAAAACACTAAGGAAGGGAGCCCACTGGCAGACTCATACAACACGGCTGGAGGAACAGGCCCAAATGCCCCCGTCACTACCCCGGAAGGGGAATTCCCCGAGACTGCCCGAGTCTCAACACCACCAAAAACACCGCCCCGAACCTACAGACGGTAAGGAACCGGATGCAGGCAGGAAGGGTGAACCAGGGGAAAGACAAGGGGGCGTGGATGGAACCGAAGCAACCAACACCCCCAAGTCCCAAAACGAACTACAACGGGGCAGCCCCGGGGCTCCCGGGGAGGAAACCACGAGAACGTTGCCACCACCAAGGCTCAAGTGCAACGCCCCTGCTGCCCGCACCCGCTTTGTTAGCACAACTGGGTAACCGAGCCACAACGAGCAACTAAACTCGCAGGACTCCGGGTCGAAGGTGTCACCGACCCCACAGGCAGCAGACGGAGGCAAAACAGAGAGTCACCCACAGACAAAGGTTGAGAGCAACCCTCAAACTCGCTGGAAGCGAGGGGGGGACTCTGGGGTCACATCCATCGGACCCGCTCGCCCCCAGGGGTTTTCCAGGGTCCCGAGCGTTTACTATAAGAGGACTCGCGCTCAGGTAATCCCAGGCAGGGTACTGCTAACCGGCACCCAAAGCTACCAAACAACTTTCTAAGAGCTGAACCCCCGGGACGTGTACACTCACGGGGACCTAGCAGGGGTACCACCAGAAAATACTCAGAACACAAGGGGCAAGAACGAAGGCAGACCCCCCCACCAGGTAGATAAACAAAAAGAAAAAGAAAACCCGGCAAGAGGACAGAGTACCCAAGCGAAACAGAGCCGGCCGCTATGATTGGTAAAGACAAGCTGCACAGTACCTTGCGCCCCACCAGTGCAAAAACTTCCCCTTACTCTAAGACGAACAAGGGAGACAGAACACCCGAGCACACAAAGAGCGGCCGAAAACCAAGCAGTAAACGGCCAAGCAGGGGCAGGACCCAAGGAACTTGTGGAAGGTGGCCCCAAGCCCCAAGGGCAGTACTTACAGGGCACCTAGGGAAGGGAACCCTAGGCGCATGCAGCCCGAGTACTGAAGAATCACTCCCGGCTCACGCACCACCTAGAAAACAGACACCACACTCTAGGTACAGTGCTGAAACAACCACTGGAGCCGGAGCACATAACCGGTGCCTATAGCATCAGCCGAAGAACTGATGGGTGGATAGCCGGCGTGGGAGGTCTGGGGCTCCCCCTTCCCCCTCCCGGGGAGGGGGGAGCTGCGCAGACAGCGGCGCGGTGACGTCTGACGTCATACTAGTTTCCTTGTTTTCTGTTGAAGAGTTCTATCCACTAGTTCGGCTTAGGTAACAATTTTCACCAGAATAGGGGTTTGTTTTGGAATGCTTACCTTTCTGGATGCTTGACCCGGTCGATGGCAGACATAGAATGCTTCCAACCACACGGGGGTTTCTATAGGCCATTGCTCCCCTTGCCTCTCTGAGGGGGCCAGGTTCTGGCTCGTGGTCCCCGGTAGGCCCTAGAACTCCATACACATGACTGATGCCAAAGTCTGACATTAGCATATCAGCCGGTAAAGCTCCGGGGAGCCGACGGGGCTCCCCCCAGAAAAGTCATTGTTTTCTTGAAGTATTTTACAAACACTAAAAGATTTCTGTTTGTTTTATCAGTCCCTAACTTATACATAAGCTTTAACATACCTGCTACACTGGATATGTGGGATTTCTTGGTTCTAATTGAGTCACATACTAACTCTATCCCCTTTTGAACATCATTTTGAGAAACTGATCTGTTGAGAATATAGGATACTGTTTACTATAATGTTTACTAAATTCAAACATGTAAAGACCCTGATTAATTAAGAAAAAAATTAACTTAAATTTTTAGGCAATGGTCACAATGGCATTTTATGATGGCTGACAATTACTGTATAAGAACTAAACAATTAAAATAATAAAGAAATGTTTTGGCAATTTTATGATTTATGGTACTGCATTGATTTTACAGTACAATAACCTTGTTAAAATATATAAGAGTATTTCAAAACAGTGTTTCTTACTATATATTTTACAAGCAAACCTTTTATTTAAACTCTGGGCTAAGTTGGTTAACTCTGCAATCCAGATGAGAAGTTGTTTTTCATCAAGAGATAAGTCAGCTAACTCCTTTCTTATTAACTCTGCAGCTTCTATTGCCTATCAACAGGAGGAAAAACTGCCCTGTTAATATAATAAATGTTGCAATTTTTATTTAATATTTGATGTTACAAAAAAAAAAAATCAATCCTTACGAGCCTAACTGCTGATGAAGGCTGTTTAATGGCAGTAAATGTTATTTTTATTTTTGAATGTTTTTTTTTCCTGTGCACTTATATTAGTGATTCATGATCATTGTTGCATATATTCAATGAATAAAGCAAATTACTTGCCTTACAAAATCTTGAAGCTAGAACACGAGCTAAAGAGTCATGTTTACGTTGGTTCCAAAAAAATGAAGATTCACTAAGTTCTTCTTCACGCTCTGAAAAAAAGGGACAAAAAATAACTCCCTTCAATGAATATGAAAAATGAAAATAATTCACTTTTATGCAGGCGATGAGTCACAATAACGTGGCTAAAGTATGTAGACCAGACCACTCACTAGAAGGTGAAGGGACGACGACGTTTCGGTCCATCCTGGACCGAAACGTCGGTCCTCAAATCAATTGTGATGAGGAAGTAAACAGGCAATAAATAGGCTAGAGAGAATGAATCGACTTGAGAATGGTCCAGGACGGACCGAAACGTCGTCGTCCCTTCAACTTTTAGTGTGTGGTCTGGTCAACAGGCTAGAGAGAGCTAAGGAGCAAAGTAAGGTGTATTTTAGGGGATAGTAATAATAATAAAAGCTGCAGAGGGCCTATTGGCCCATACGAGGCAGCTCCTATTATAACCACCAAATGAGAAGGAGATAGGAATAAGAAGACGATAGCAAGGGAGCGTAGGAGAAGACAATGAACAGAAAAAAGGGAGAAGAGAGAAAGAAAAGGAAAGAGAAAGAAAAGATAGATAAATGGAAGGGGTAGGCTTATGTTAAGTCACGTTTGTTAGAAAGATTACAGCATTTGAGTATATACTGTGAAAGGGAAGAGTCCACATCAACAAAGCCAGGACTCAAGTTCATGTTAGGTACATTGTGTATTAGAGCCGATTCAACAAGACGGCGTCTGTGTAGAGTAGAGGCAGGAAAGATTATTTTGGAGGAAGACCAATCTATGGGATGATTAGAATCCCTCACATGGCAGAAGGGAGCATTGTTAGTGTCTGCAGACTTGACACTTCTCTTGCGTTCTTTAAGTCTGTCATTCAGTGTACAGCCAGTTTCGCCAAAGTATTGTACAAGATGAACAGGAAATAGAGTAGACACCAGCAGCAGGAGGAGCATTTTTTTTTTTTTTTTGAGGAGCACTGTGAACTAGATTGCTACGAAGTGTGTTAGTTTGTTGGTGTGTTAGTTAGTTCTTATTCCTATCTCCTTCTCATTCAGTGGTTATAATAGCAGCTGCCTCGTATGGGCCAATAGGCCATCTGCAGCTCTTATTATTATTACTATCCCCTAAAATACACCTTACTTTGCTCCTCAGCTCTCTCTAGCCTATTTATTGCCTGTCTCTACCTCCTCATCACAGTTGACTTGAGAATGGTCCAGGACGGACTGAAACGTCGTCATCCCTTCACCTTCTAGTGTGTGGTCTGGTCAACATTCACTTTTATACCATCTATAATTTACTTGCTATATTAATCAAATCCAATTCATACACACAAAGTTGTAGGGTGACACCAGGTGTTGCTAGTTACTGAAGTCATCTTCATTACACATAATAAATATCACTAACAAGTTTTAATAGATTATACCTTCCTCATTGTAACAATGCACTATAAACTAACCAGCTTTCAACATGTTTTTGGTGGTACTGTTGTACCGCGACATATAGCTGAAAATTTGCTCGGTTTCTTCACCTGTGGTCAAACCACTTCCGTGCTGCCAGCGTCCTCCATACAAGACCTATAATTAAGATGTAACACACTGTAAAATAATTACAAGGAAAGAATATTAGTCGATTGCTCAAAAATTTAATTATGACTAAATCATTTATTCTGATTAATAGCTTTTTAACCCTAAAATAACGTTACATTTATACCCGTTATTTTGACAAATGATAATTATTTACCTGGCAATACCATCTTCTTCTTCTTGAGATGATTTCGGGACTTTTTAGTGTCCCCGCGGCCCGGTCCTCGACCAGGCCTCCACCCCCAGGAAGCAGCCCGTGACAGCTGACTAACACCCAGGTACCTATTTTACTGCTAGGTAACAGGGGCATAGGGTGAAAGAAACTCTGCCCATTGTTTCTCGCCGGCGCCTGGGATCGACCCCAGGACCACAGGATCACAGGTCCAGCGTGCTGTCCGCTCGGCCGACCGGCTCCCTGCATGTGCTTTTGCATGCAAAACACCTAGGAACGGCTTTGTCTCCAGTAGGGTGAATTTTTTATTTTTTTCTTGAATTTTCAGGGCCCATGGCCAGTATTGACAAATAATGTCCTGGCAGATGTACTTGGCACTTTTGAAGTAATTTATATGGAGATAGTGTGCATAGCCAAAAACCTCACCACGAGTCATATTGCACATTTTGAGAATTACACCATGCCGGCATGATGCAAGGCTTATGCCAGTCTGGTCCAGGGATTTGTGTGTATACGGTTCGTTTCGTGCCGCTTTCCACAACGAGACACCACAATTTTGGCTGTTCTGCAAATCAAATATAAATGATATATATTATATATATATATATCATATATATTATATATTTATATAATATATATATATAATATATATATATATATACATATATATATATATATATATATATTATAAATACAGTATATATAAAATATATAATAAATAATGAAAAGAACCTAACCTGATGGGTTATATAAAAGTGATATAGACCAACAGAAATATAGCATCTTACTCAATATGGCTTCAGACCCCAAAAATCACCATTTATATGGTGCATGTAGCTCTTGACAAACGTTGAGTACTCTATGTTTTACTTGTTGACTTGCCTGTGGGTTAAAAAAACCTAACTACTTGTTATAATGTATATATTAACTCTGTAAACTGTAAGACATCATGACTGTCTTTTCCCAATGGTGTAGTGGGTTAAGACACTCGCCTGGCGTTTCGCGAGCGCTTTGTCCTGGGTTTGTATCCTGGCCTTGGAAGATTTACTGGGCATCAACCCTTAACTATGGCCCCCCCCCTGTTTACCCAACAGTAAAATGGGTACCTGGTTGTTAATGGATTTGGTGGGGTCATATTCTGGGGAACATAGGATTAACGACTTGCTTGAAGCACTATGCGTGCTAGTGGCTGTACAAGAATGTAAAAAGTCTTGTATATATAAATAAAAATATAAAATCTATGTACAGTTTACAAAGTCTGTACACATAATATTTACCTTTGTTTTTAAGCTCTCTATATGGTTAAGGTGATTAGTCACATCAGTCAGCAGCAAAGACACTCTCTGAATAATATGATTCCCTCAATCCTCTGAAAGAAACAAAATGACAGTATTTACATAATTTACATTGATTTGTTTTCAATTTTGATGATTGTGTAAATATATATTACTTAATGTTGTAATACATGAATAACGCTATTATGTATTGCATGTAAGAATTTTTCAGATATTGATATATTTACATAACGAATAATGTATTGTGATATATAAGTTGCCCTAATAGAAATGTATTAATTGTTTAAAAATAAAAATTTATCTTACAAAAGGAAAATTATTTAAGAACTGTACCTTCCAACTTTTTCATATGGGAATAACTTTTTGTTGTCATCAATATGTATGGCAAATGGGTTAGTATGACAAGCAGGGCACACGGTCTTATTGTAGCTTTGGACATTTGCAAGTTCATACTGCATAAATCTCCACTCCTGGAATGTTCTTTTAGCAGCTTCAAAGTTGATGCAACCATCCTGAAATATATACTGAATATAGAATTTGCATGGATTAGCCCCATATATTGGGGGAGTGGGTAGCACAAGTTATAGTGCAAGATTGAACAACTACGTTCCCAGCCTAGTACTGGGAACCTGGTTCCCAGCCTAATACTGGGAACCTTGTTCCCAGCGTAGTGCTGGGAACCTAGTTCCCAGCACTAGGCCCAGATGTGGCTAAGCCATGCAAGTTGCATGAGTTAGCCATATATATTGGGGGAGTGGGTAGCACAAGTAACAGTGCAAGTTTGAAGAACTACGTAGGAAACTATAAGGATGAAATTAATGCTTTTTAGTTTTACTTTTGAATAATGTTTTGAACAGCTGGACAGCTTTTAATTCAATAAAGAGTTTACCAATTAGGAGCAATAACCAATTACTTTATTTGCATAGAGAGTTTGCACAGATTTAGTTTGACTCGGGGGATATCAGAGAGATATTGATTTCTGGTGTGGTGATTATGGGATCCTTTACATCTATCAAGGAAGAGTTTCAGATCAGGATGTGCATTTAGGAACAAGGTTTTGTACATGTAAGTGGCACAAGAGAATGTGTGGAGTGGGTTCATATTTTTATGTATTATTATATATACAGTTTAATGTATACAGGTACTTACATTACATATATAAAATTAATAAATACTTAC